>NW_020620714.1:10270572-10404397 GCF_003573695.1 Papaver somniferum | reverse complement strand
TATATATATATATATATATATATATATATAGAAAATGGAGGCTAAACACTAGCATATAAAACAAAAACAATAAAGATACAATACAATTGATAGAAACAAATGAATGTTCTTATAAAATGAAAATAATGATCTGAACTAGTACCTACATTTTGTAAAAGGCACAAGGACAAAACTCCTAGATTTTAGACATTATAATTATATAATTACAAACCTAGCACCAAAATAATCATAGCACTAAAGGTGTAGGCAGCTAGGTACGTTACAAATGTAGGACCAAAAAAAAAGTTATTATATTATTACTTTTTAAAATCAGTCAAGATGTGGATTTAACTTTTACATTTCAAAACATTAGCATATAGTACGTCAATAACCTTAAAGAAATGAATCAACAAACTAAAGCAAGAGCAATCACACATCAAACACATAAAAGTTAACAGGCATATCAATCAATCATACGAGGACATTATCAATCATACAAAGAACAGTAAAAACCATTTTATATTCTAACTTTAATCCATAAATCCCACTGTTCAATAATACGTGTATAATAATTGAAAAAAATAAATAAAAATCTCAGCTAAAAACTGACATCACCACGTAGCTATTGATAAAATCAGGACATACCAATCTTTTATACAGAGAATTACAACATCAATATAATAATATATAATCTAACTCCTTTAAAATCCTAACTCATATAAGCCTCCACATTCAACCCTCACTCACCCTTAGAATTGCTCCATTCCACTTTTACTCAAAGTATAATAATATATAATCTAACTCCTTTAAAATCCTAACTCATATAAGCCCCCACGTTCAACCCTCACCCACCCTTAGAATTGCTCCATTCCATTTTTCCTTAAAAGAGAGAACAAAATTTCCCGAAAAAAGAAATATACAGCTAACAACAAAACCTAATCTAATCTCTCATATCTTCTCTCTTATGAAACCTTACACGACTTAGGGAATTCTTTTTCTTCCTGTTTCCTACGAGCTATGGCAAGAAAACCCTAATCACTAATCAACTGCAGTTTTTTTTTTTGTTCCTTTCACTCCTTCTCTCTGTTTACTTTTCTAAGTCATGTATAATCAATAAACCCTAAACCATGTTTTATTTTGCAGGTAAAATCTTTGCTCTTGGTAAACCCTAACCCTTTTCTTTCCGTCTTTTCGTTTCTCTTAATCAATAAACCCTAACTCATGTTTTGTTTTGTATGTATAATCAGTAAACCCTAACCAATGTTTTATTTTGCAGGTACGATCTTTTCTCTTAATAAACAACGAAATGTTGTCTGTTTTGTTGTAGATAAGCAATCCTCTTCCTTCGTTGGTCGGTTTCCGGGACGCTTTCAAACTCGCTTTTGGATGGTGCCGGCACTACAAGATTAGTGAGGTAAGTTAAAAGAATTGAATATACTTTGTATTTCAAAATTTAAGCGAACCTTCTTTTCCTCATTGTTAAGAAAGACCAAACTGTATTTTAGCTTTTCGGCTACTTCAATTTTTTTTCAGTCAATGGATTTTGTGTTTTTGCTTAGGGAAAATATCCTGTTATCACTGTTTGTTATCATGCTGATTTGGGTTAATGTTGTTTTGTCAGTGATCTTTACTTGGATTAAAGATGGAATCAATCGAAAAATGCTATAAAGAAAAAAATGCAATTATGATACATATGCTACCCTATATTATTTAACTTTCTCGACGCAATTATGCTGCTCTTTTTTGTGTCTTTGGATTTTAATAAAGAGCTTAAGGGATTTGGATTTGGGTACACTGTCCGAATTCCAGGACTGTTTTGGTGAAAGCAATTTCCATCTCATGTCCTTTCATAGTCACAGCTTCATGTTATACATATATGTTAGGTAGTTCTGTACTGACAACAAATGTACAAGCCAGTCATGAATAAAGCAAAAATTCCCCAATGTCTTTCGTGATTTTCTTGATACCAGGAAGCAAATTAAGAAGTGTTCTGTGACTAGATATTTTTTTATATTTTCTAGGCCTTTCGAATTATTTGGTTGAACATATTTAAGACGTAGTTTCAAAATTTAGTCGTTTTTCTCGTAGTGTTTGAATAATAAGAAAACAATAACTGATTTACCCTTTTATTAGGTTTCCTTGTGTTATAGGAGGTAAACTAGGTATCACTCAGGCTTACGGCCTGGCCTCAACCGTGCGCTTGTGTTTCCAGCGCATCCAACCCTTTTGGTTTGTTAGGACTGCGGATTTTAGAGTTAGCTGCTATTAGGAAATTGGTTAAAAATATAAAAATGATTTGTTCACGTCAAAATATCATCGAGATGTCAACAGAACAGTACCTTTGCTCGTCAGAATAATAGATTGCGAAAATGATTTATGTGGTCATTTCAATTAAAGGAAAAAATCTGCAAAGAAGAAGATGTTGTGAAACCTAGTCAAGAATCTTCATTGTTTCAGTTCAGTTCTCGATATTTTGTAAAAATGGAATTGAGAATTAATAAATGAAGAAGTGCACATTGTTTTTTTCTTTTTTTGAAGTGTCGGTAATGGTAGTTACAGTTGTTGTTCCAAGGAGGAAAATTTCCTTTCTAACCTATACATTAAAATTCTTATAAGTTATAAAGATTTAAAGAATACACAGCAAAAAGAAATATAGATGAGTGATTTTTTGAGAAAAAAATTGTATTTGTTTTAGGGGTACTTAGGAGAAGAGGAAGAGTATGAGAAACGGTAAGAGGGATCTTATTGGTAGCAACAACAACCATATTACATCACATAGTATGCTTTATATACAAGTAGGAAGATAACCCTAGATACTCTATTGGGCCACACATCCATGGGCTACCATCCCTACAATACTCCCCCTTGTGCGGTTCAATAACAAAACTATATACATAGTGCTTCACATATAGTGCTTTGAATGTAGTTCTTCAAATGTCGTTCTCTCCTTGATGACTTGTGCCGAAATCAATTGTCTAACTAAAAATTTGACAAGGAAAAACCCAGTGGGATAAAACCTTGGTACAACTCTTCATATGTAGTACTTCACATGTTGTCTCGTACTTTACATGTAGTTCATCACATGCAATACGATCTTCAAAGATCAACGAGTCTAAGTTAATTGTATCGTTAAAACTTCTACAGGATAACCCAGAGGGAGAAAACCTGAACTAAAGAAAAAGAGCACAATATTAAGTAAACTTAGAAAATAGTTGGACTCGAATATGTTGCCTCGTTAAAAACCTTGACAAGGAAAACCCAATGGGATAAAACCTTGATGAAGGGGAAAGAGTACAACGCGACAGATGGAAGTAAAGGTGATCCGTTGCAGATGATAACTTTGCTCCATTGAAGTTGACTAGTTGCTTCACAACTCTTAAGGAAGAAAATCCTCGTTGGAAAGACAATAGCCTTAGCTTGTAAATTACATTTCCGGTGTTTTTTGTTGTTCAATTAAAAACCTTGCCGAGTAACAAAACCTTGTGGGAAAAAGCAACCTCGGTGAAGGAAAATAGTTCAACACACCATTAGATGCTCCCCCCTGATATCAGACAATTTTCATTAGTTTACTGTAATCAAAGGGAGTTTATCACACATTACTTTGGTTACTTGAATGTTTATAAGACCCTGTTTTTGATTCTGGAAGTTACGTTTCTTAACAGGCTATCGCCATTCATTTCTTTGATTCAGATGATTTCAGTAATATCAACGCGATCTTTATGTCTTCAACGTTCAACATATTTGATGTGTTTAGTGTTGTCTCGCTAAAAACCTTGTCGAGTAACAAAACACTTTGGGAAAAATTATTCTCGATCGAAAGGAATAAGAGTACAACACAACTTCAATTTCGAAGTAAATTATGTCGACATCATATCCTTGAATCCTCCCCCTAATGTCGGCATCTCCCCCTGATTATTTTCAGAGTTTTTCCAGACAGTTCCTTTAGTCATGTACTTTTCAAAACTGAATATCGGTAATAACATAGAAAATATCTACCATATCTCCCTCTGATTACTTTCGTTGGAGAAGAGATTATTGTTCCTTCATAATCAACAACTTTTGGATTGCACTTTCATTAGCATTCATTTTAATGTTTTTGTAGGGATAAATTTTTTTTATTTCAATGGTTACTTTTAAGTACATGATTACATTCACTATACCATTCCAATGACGTTACATTGGCGAGGAGCTATATCTATCTAACAAGTTCCCTGAGGATGTAAAATTTAATCGAGTACATTATTATACTAAGTAAAACAATGCGTCTATTGTACTTAGATATGGGAATTTCATCTCCCAACAGATCTTCGTCATATTCCTTCGGACGAAACGATTACTTACTTACATTTGAACCTCGACTAATCATGGGGGTGCTATCAGGATGCATGTTTTTGTTAAATTGCCTGACAACTTTAGACATATGCAAACTGGTGGAATAATATACCACAAGCTCAGTATTCGATCGAGCTTTCCCTAGATTTTTCATCTCAAATTCGGATATTAAATAGCTTTTAAGGTCTCTTTTTACATCAAGAGTACACATCATGTATGCACCATCAACATGAATAGCTACAATTCTAAATCAGGAACTTTCTTATGAATACGCAAGGAAAAATAACTTACTTGTCTATCCCCTCCAAATCAAATAGCCACTTAAAGGGGCATACCACATCCGCCTGATTGCTTGAATATATAAGTGAGCATTTTATCTAACTGTAAACGCACTCTGTGGTTTAGAGTCATTTGATTTGGGCAACAAAAGTCTATCAAGTACTTTTGTAAATATCTTATATCTCTTGATTCTTTCAGAGATACGTAACAACCATATACATATGTTGCATTTCAAGTCCTTTTGAAATTACCAAGCTAACTAATTAGCGGAACTCTATAACGTTCATTACAAGAGAACAATTCCAGGGCTTTGTGAGAAACATTGCGCCACAAGGCGAGTCTTTTTACTTTAAGACTACTTTCTTCTCATTATGATTTATGAAAAATTAATTATGTATGTTCAATAGGCTTTACACTAGGTTGGTTAGCACTACCACACCGAATACCCGTATATTTGCCAAAGAATTAAGTTCTACCTGGATTGTGTAGGCCAAATATGCTATTTATTTGAAATTAATCAAAATTAATCATGGTTCTATCTCATTGTGCTCTATTTCTGGAGCAACTATTTATGGATTATATCATCACCGTGCACGCATGATCCTTCCATTGACTCATGTGTATTCTCATAATCCGTCAGGATTTCATTGTTCTCTAGAATCATTTAAAACTTCGGAGCGTCCTCCAGTATTGATTCATGGACATAGTCAGAGACAATCAAGTGACATGATTTCATTAATGATAAAAATTAGGTTATGCCTTACTCATCTACTTCCTTTCTAGGTGAGCATTGTTCGAACCTAGTGGTCTCTCCATTTTCCTTTATAGAGCCACGACCTCAACTACACTTCCACCAAGTGTAGTTCCAACACCTTAGTCTATGGTGTGTCCCATACTGAGGATTTCTAACCTTGCAGGTATATTTTAAGCTGATATGTGTGATCTTGTCACTTTAGCGACATCAGTGTACATTCTGAATATTGGTTATTCATTGTCACTTTAAATTTACATTTGTGGAGTACAATAATCAATATGAGACACAGTGGGAATACACCACGAAAATTCATGTCGTTCCCTTAGAAAATACTTTTTCTTATCTCCCCCTAACGACGGGAAGACTGTCTCATTAAAGTGATAACCTGCAAATCTAGCAGTAAGAGATCTCATGCCAAAGTTTTTAAAATACAGATAATTATTGAGAGTAAATATCCAACAACATTACTTAATCATTTCGTGACCCATCATAGTACGACGTGGACTCGTAATGGCACATATATAGTGCAACCAAAAATGCGTAAGAACACAAATGTCAGGCTTAAATTCAGTTACCAACCGGTACGCAGAAAAGGTTGACTAATATTGGGTTCTAAAACGAATTAAGTAAATATTTGCGTAATATTGCATATCCCCAAAGAAATAAAAGGTAGGTTGGTACTCATAACCTATTCCTTAGACATCATCTGTAACCTTTGACAGTAACCTCTGCGAGACCATTGGGTATAAGATGCTCTATATTGATCTTATTAAACATGCAATATTCATCAAGTCCTTTTGATGTAAAATTTTCTAGCATTAACAAGTGTGGTTAGCCTTTGCACTTTGAATTGTGTAATATGTGGTAGGAGTTTTCAAACGCAAATTTCTTGGGAACTATAGCTAGTCCAAAATGTCAAAACATCCACCAGATCCATCAGTCACTTTAATGGTCCGCATTTTGCATGAATATTTTTCTGAATTTCACCTTGTTTTCTTTGTAATATGGAATTTTTACTATTTGCATCTTAGAATGGTCTCAATCCTGCTTTACTGAAGACTTTGTAAAAATGAGTGATATGCTTTCTTACTTAAAAGCATAATGGGAAGGGGGGTTGTGCATCTAGTAATTTAGAAACACTTATTCAGAGATATGCCGTCACTTTGCATTCTGTCAATTTTTTTCCCATTTTCGTTCACTCAAAATAAAGTGATATTTGTATGAGTTCGTTCAAAACAATCATCATATCACAACCAAAGTTTCTTTATGGTTATGCCCAAAGCGTGTGTGAGTCAGTTTCCAACATTTCATCGTCGGAGTCAATATGGATTCAGTAATCCAAATATTATAGTGAATTACATTGCACTAGATTGACTCATTAGTTTCTCTAAAATATATTTCCTTCCAAATATATTAGAGATTATAAAAGATGCAATCAATTACATTCTCATCATTTTGATGTTCCATATGATATCCATTTAGTTACTTGGTAATTTAACAAGGTGTGATTATCTCTTGGTACATCTAGAGATTTTGCGACGTCTTTGTTCTATCTTGAAAAACAAAATGAGCAGTGTTGCGCTCGATTGGCCAATCAAAGTTCTTGCGCTCGGTTGTTACTATGATATACGTACACATTACATTGTATATACCAACACCTACGACCAGGTGCGTTTCCAACTCTTTTATTTATGATGGGAGATATAATTACATTTTAGTTGATCTCATATTCAATTGATACCTATACTTTTGTGTCAGTACTGCTGGGGAGAAAAAAAAATTTCGTCACATGATATATATGTCCCTTTTCATATGCTTTATATGAGTCGGTGCGTTTAACCCTCATTACTTTGGATTTTTTCCATTTTCAATTTTGCTACATTTAGCTTAATTTGAGAAACTTATTTATCTCAACATTGCAAGAGAATCTCACTACAAATGTCAACCAATTACTTTAGGTTGAATATATTACAAGATAATACGTACTTTTGTTTTCATACTTCAACATATACCGGTTCGTTAGTATTATGGATGAAGTAGATAAATGAAAATTTTCTGACTCATATCACCTTTTGTGAGTTCTTCCACAAAAATTGGGATACATGTGATTTTATTTGCAACGTCTTTTGAAAATATCGACTCTTTAATAGTCGAGCAAGTGGATTACATCCCACGGAACATTCACAATTGGGATACTATCAAGTATGCAATAATGGTCCAAGTACTTCTGAACCTCAAATAAATATATTTGAATCGAGTTGGTACAACCAATTGAACAAAAGATAAATATCATTCAACCATAGCAAATATCATTTCAAGAGAACAAAATAATAACAAGACCAAAATTCTTAATGGCCGAGATCAACATTCATAATTTAAATTGACCGTTTATATGATATGGACTTATTTTAAGGGGAAAAAAATAGAACTAGACATGTTCTAAAAACAAATAAATAAATAAGCCCAACGTATATTCAATATAAAAACCCGCATTAAGGTTACTTACCTCAAATTTTGATTCCGACCGTATATACACAGAACTAGAACAAACTTAGTCGTGCACGCCCCAATACCATAGCCGGAACAGTACACAAACTGGAACTGAAACTGGGGGTGAACCGGGTCAGCTGGAATCGGATTAGCTGGAACCGGGTTAGCTGGAGCCGGGTTAGATGGAGTCGGGTTGGTCTGGGTGGATCTGACCGAACCAAACCAGGTGGACTGGGCCGGATTGAACTGAACAGGACATTTTTCTTCTTCCGTGAACAGTCTGCATCGTTTAGAGAAAACTCTTCAAGGATGAAACAGACGCTCTTTCTCCTCTCCCGTAACGGAGATTAGATTCTCTTTCTTTACCCTACCGATTACAAACATAACAAATCATGGCATCAACATCCACATATATATTATTATTATAGAATGTAACTATTCTTTTTTTTTTTTATCATGGGATTTGCTTAGATCTTTTTCTTATTGTTAATTTCTTTTTTCTTTATTTTTTTAGATATATTGGATTAAGCCAAAATCAAAAAACAGGGAAGAAACAAATATATATTATATATATATGCAATTGTCAATTGACCACAACAATCAATACGATGCTGTGCTATGTTTATGATTGGTATAGAACAGATTCAATTCTTATCGATTTGATTCTAGGAAAAATTTTAAAAAATAAATATAGGAGAAAGCAGATCCAACTTATCTGATTTGACGATGACGACTCCAACGTATTTGAGAGCAACCCAAAAGAAAAAAAATCAAAATTTATTGTCGCAGGGTAGAACTCGTGCCTGATAACGTGTTTTAGGGTACTTAGGAGAAGAGGAAGAGTATGAGAAACGTTAAGAGGGATCTTATTGATAGGAACAACAACCATATTACATAAAATAGTATGCTTTATATACAAGTAGGAAGAGAACCCTAGATACTGTATTAGGCCGCACATCCATCGGCTACAAGCCTTATGTTGGGATATATGTTTTAAAATAATTCTTTTGTATATTTTATCAACAATTCGAGCTTGGCCCAGTGGTTAAGCATTTTGGGCCTTGAGGGCGAGGTCTCAGGATCAAATCCCTCCCCCTATTGATTGGGTATATATATATATATATAATTATTCCGGAAGCGGGGCCTTGGGGGTCTTGGGAGGTCTCTTGAATTTGGAAAGTTATTTTTGATGATTTTGAAAAGAATTTTCAACCCAGTTTTACTGCCCTTAATTAGGTTGATATTTGTGCTAATTATGGTACGATTAGTTTGCCCGTTTTATACTGTTATGAAATTTATAATGTTTGCAATAAATTAAATTTATTTTGCATTAATTCGTATTCATTGCTTGGACTATAAAAATCAGTTTTGGAAGAAGAAGGAAAACAAGTATTCAATACCACTGTTTTTTTTTTTGAGAATCAAGAGACTAGTTTTTTCAGAGCAAGATAAGAAAGAGTGAAAGTCATCAATCAAGAGACTAGTTTTTTCTGTGTGCGTGAGGGATTGAAGAGAGTTTTTATCTCGGCTGTTTTATCCTGGGGGCGTTGTGACGAAGAACGAACTGCTTGCAAAAAAATCAAGGCAGAGCCACGAAACGTCTTAAAGAGCGAGACCTGGTCGTGACTCATCCGTTCTCTTGTTTTTGTGTTTAACTTTTTTTTTGCAGGTTTGAAATCGGCAATTGTTCCAACAATTTTAAGACGAATCTTTCTGCCATGGAATCTGAAAAGAAAACCGTTGCTGATATCAACAAGCCGTTCAAGTTTGAAGAACTTCATTTCAGAAGATGGAAGCTAAAGTTGTTTTTCTACCTCAAACTGATGAAGTTGCACATGATGGTGACCTCCATCAAACCAGGTAATCCACAAGATGAAGAAGCTGCGAAAAAAGCAACTCCAGCCGCAATAAGTGCAACTCCTCAACCAACTGAAGAACCTGTTGTGACCCAAACTGCTGAAGAAAAAAAAAAGCCTGTGACAAATGGATTGATAATGACTTTGATTGCAAAAACTATATTCTGAATGCTTTGTCTGACGATCCATATGAATATTACTCCACATTTGATACTGCTAAAGATGTGTGGGATGCCTTACAGAAAAAATATGACACTGAAGAAGCTGGATCGAAGAAATATGCTGTAAGCCGCTGCCTGAGATATTAAATGGTGGATGAAAAATCAGTCGCTCAGGCTCATGAACTTCAGAAAATAGCTCATGAAATTATGACGGAAGGTATGAAAACTGATGAATAATTTCAAGTATCTGTACTGATTGATAAATTACCCCCATCTTGGAAAGATTTTCGTAATGCTTTGCGTCATAAAACTAAGGAATTTTCTCTTGAAAATTTGATTGTTAAGCTCAGGGTTGAAGAGGAAGCACGTAAACAAGACAGAAAGGAAGAGATTCTTATCGTTTCCAACAATAAGAATCAGACTCAACCGAGTTTAAAACCTAAGAAAAAATCGATGAAACCTGACCAGAACCAAAGGAAAGGAAAACCTAATCAAAACAAGAATCCACACCCATCAAGGAAATTTCAGAATTCTGATTCTGAGTTCCTTTGTTATGCCTGCGGTAAACCAAACTACATGGCTAGGGATTGCAGGAATAACAAAGGAAAGAATAACTCACAAGCTAATGCTGCTGAAAGTGTTATAATTGCCATGGTTTCTGATCCAGAGATTCACATGGTTGGTGGAACCGATGGGTGGTGGATAGACAGTGGTGCTTCGCGCCATTGTTGTTTTGATAGGTCCCTATTTAAGAGCTATGCAGAAATCAAGGATACTAAAGTGTTGTTGGGAGACTCCCATACCACTACTGTGAAAGGTTCTGGTACGGTAGAACTGAAGTTTACTTCTGGGAAGAAAATTATGCTGAAAGATGTCCTCCACACTCCAGAAATGAGAAAGAATCTTGTTTCCGGCTATCTTCTCAACAAGGCTGGGCTGTATCAAACTATTGGATCTGATGTTTACACAATTACTAAAAACAGAGTGTTTGTAGAAAAAGGTTATGCTGCTGATGGAATGTTTAAGCTTAATGTTGAAATGAATAAAATTGCATCTTCTTCTTATATGGTGTGTACTTTTAATGTTTGGCATGCTAGACTTTGTCATGTGAACAGTAGATCAGTAGATACCATGAGCAAACAAGGTTTTATTCCAAAACTATCCATGCATGACTTTGAAAAGTGTGGATCTTGTAGTCAAGCAAAAATAACCAAGAGTTTCTATAAATCTATTGTTAGAGAATCTGAGCCTTTAGAGTTAGTGCATTCTGATTTATGTGAATATGAAGGTATATTAACTAGAAATGGAAAAAGATATGTCATGACTTTTATTGATGATTATTCTAATTATACCTATGTTTACTTGCTAAGTCATAAGAATGAAGCTATTGAAAAATTTAAGATTTTTATTGCTGAAGTTGAAAATCAATTTGGTAGGAAAATTAAAAGATTTCGTAGTGGTAGGGGAACTGAATATGATTCTAAACCATTCACTGAAATTTATGAATCTTCTGGAATTATACATGAAAAAATTCTCCTTACAACCCTGAAATGAATGGAAAGCTGAAAGAAATAATCGTAATTTTACTACTCTTGTGACTGCATGTTTGTTGAGTTCTAGTGCTTCCCCCCATTGGTAGGGAGAAATTTTGTTGACTGTTTGTTATGTCTTGAATCGTGTTACAAATTCAAAAACTAAAATTTCACCGTATGAACTATGGAAAAACAGAAAACCAAATGTATCTTATTTTAAAGTATGGGGTTGTTTGGCTTATGTTCGTATTCCTGATCCTAAAAGATCAAAGGTAGCTAGTAAAGCTTATGAATGTGTTTTTGTTGGGTATGCTAAAAACGTCAAAGCTTATAGATTTTTTGATCTTAATAATAAAGTTATTATTGAATCTATTGATGATGATTTCTTTGAAGATAGATTTCCTTTTAAATCTAGAAATAGTGGGGGTTCTCTACCTAATACAAGTTCTGAACTTAGAATAGAAGAACCTAGAACTGCCGAAAGTATAGACGCTGAAATTGAACCTAGGCGTAGCAAAAGGGCTAGGATTGCGACAGACTATGGTTCTGACTTTGAAGTTTATACCCTAGAGGAAGACCCTTCTAGTCTTCAAGAGGCACTTAATTCACCTGAATCCGGTTTTTGGCAAGAAGCCATAGATAATGAAATGGACTCCCATAATCTTAACGAAACTTGGCACCTAGCAGATTTACCCCCTGGTTACAAAGCAATAGGTTGTAAATGGCTACTTAAAAGGAAGTTGAACCCTGATAGTTCAGTAGACAAACAGAATGCTAGGTTGGTAGCTAAAGGATTTATACAAAGAGAAGATGTAGATTTCTTTGATACTTATTCTCGTGTTACAATATTGACTTCTATTCGTGTTTTGATTGCTGTTGCTGCTGTGCATAATCTTGTTGTTCATCAAATGGATGTTAAAACAGCTTTTTTGAATGGTGAATTAGAAGAATAAATTTACATGGAACAACCTGAAGGTTTTGTTGTTCCTGGCCAAGAACATAAAGTGTGTAAGTTAGATAAGTCACTGTATGGTCTGAAACAAGCTCTTAAGCAATGGCATGAGAAATTTGATAATTTGATGATTTCACATGGTTTCAGAATTAATGAAAGTGACAAATGCATATACTATAAATTTAAAAAAAAATGCATGCATCATGATTTGTTTGTATGTGGATGATTTATTGATTTTTGGTTCAAACTTGTTTGTGGTTGAAGAAACTAAAAATATGCTTAAGTATAACTTTGTAATGAAAGATTTGGGTGAAGCTAGTGTAATTCTGGGAATTAAGATTACTAGAACTAATGATGGTATTGGATCAGTCTCATTATATTGAAAAGATTTTAAAGAAGTACAACTATTTTGACTGTAAACCTGTGAGTACTCCTTTTGATTCTAGTGTTAAACTGTTTAAGAATACTGGTGATAGCGTTAGACAATCTGAATATGCTAGTATAATTGGTAGTCTTCGTTATGCAACCGATCGTACCAGACCAGACATTGCATAGGCAGTGGGGGTTTTATGCAGGTTTACCAGTTGTCCTGGTTTGGAACGCTGGAATGCATTTGAGAGGGTTATGCGGTATCTTAAAAAGACCGTTAACCTAGGATTACACTATAAGAGTTTTCATGCAGTCCTTGAAGGATATTGCGATGCTGATTGAAACTCTCTTTCAGATGACTCCAAGGCCACTGGTGGATATTTTTTTATATTGCTGGTGGCGATGTGTCTTGAAAGTCAAAGAAACAGACAATTCTGGCTCAATCTACGATGGAGTCGGAATTGATAGCACTAGCAACAGCTAGTGAAGAAGCGGGATGGTTGAGAAACCTGCTTTCTCAAATTCCTGTATGGGATAGACCGATACCAGCTATTATGATCCACTATGATAGTACCGCGGCTATTGCAAAAGTACATAAGTGTTTTTATAACGGTAAGAATCAACAAATGCGTCGAAAGCACAACACAATTAGAGAGTTTCTCACAACTAGTGATGTACGTGTGGATCATGTTAGGTCGGAAGAGAACTTAGCTGATCCTTTGACGAAAGAATTAGCTAGAGAAAAGGTATTGTATACCTCTAAAGGCATGGGACTTTTGCCCACTAGAAATTGAGTCATTTTGTGATGGATACCCACCTAGAAATAGGTTCAAAGGTAATAACGATTCACAAATAATATGAAGATAGAAACATGCATCTTTCAGATGGTATGATATCCTGAAGCGGGTTAAGGTTGAGTTCTTTAATTCTTAATGAAGTCTATATATCTGTATAGATTGGGGTACCAAGATACAGGAGTACCTTTCATAGACTAACCTATGTGAATGAAAAAGTGTGGCCGCTTTCTATGAGAACATGGGAAGTTCTCTAGAACGTTCATTGAAACTGGGATAAGCACAAAGCAGTAATGTGATGGCGTTTAGGACTTTACTCTTAGTATAGTTGTGTGTGTATTAAGTAATCTGTTCTCTCCATAAAGTTCAAAGACATGTGTTCACTCTATGTCAGAGTTCAGAGAATTTAATACTATGTAAAGGTTAAAAATCGAAAGATACCTTTGCTTATGCACATAACTATACAGATCTTGCTCAATGATTTTAAAAATATAAGTGGGGGATTGTTGGAAAAATTTAACACTCTACAACAGTATTGAGCTTTTCAGCATTTTTGGAAAAATTGCGATCAGTTTAATGTCAATCGGACTACTCACTCGATGTTTCCTTTGAATGTTGTTATCACAAACTCAAAATTATTTATTCAACAACGTTTCAGTGTTTAGTTATCCAAATTTATGATCGGGCACTTAAACCAGCACTTTAGGCGTCAAACACCACGCACAATGATATAATCTACCCGTCGATACATAAGATGATTAAGTTTGATCAAACGAATAATGGATATATGATTAGAATTTTCTCAAAATCATTTTTAGTTACAGTTTTCTAAAAATGTATGATGGATAATGAAGACATTCTATTACGGTTTGTCGTTGATTGATCAAACTATATATACTCTATTTTTGCCTTCTCTTCGTTTAACGCTTTACAATTATGCTTACCAAGGCCAACTCTATCGTTCTATGCTTAAGAAAAGATGCGAAGTAAAATACGACATAAATTCACATGATCGTATTCAAAAACTTATTAAGGATGTTGCTAGTGATACAAAGGAGTAGATCGAGAGAGATAATATTCGGATTTCACTTAAATTCAAAATTAGTGATAAAAGTCGGGAATCATAGTTTAATTTAAGAATTAGGATCAAGATCGGTAGATAATTATCCATGGTACGATTTATTGAGGCAGTTCTTGATACATGTGTATCTTCCTTTCCCTGGGACTAGTAATCCTCAAGAAGAATTGAGGATAAAATCCTATATTAGGAAGGATTACTTGTTTAGGATAAATTCCTAGTTTAGGAAGGAGTATTGTTTTGAGCAGTATTCTTAGTTTAGGTAATATACATAGAAAATGAATTAGTCCTACAAAAGGAAATATATACCTAAGAGGTTTGGGAAACCAAACCAAGCCTATATATAGAGATGTTTAGCTCATATCTAAGACAATCTAGTTAGTGTGTTCTTGATATTGGTGCACACACAGATACTAGGCACAGAAAACCTAGGAGAAGCTTGGAATAATACTTGTGCAAGCTAGCTAACAGTTTAAGGTTGATCCACTGTTTAGAGAGATTGTGAGCGTAACAAAGAGAGAATTGTAAATCGTTTTCTTGTTCATAATCTAGAGAATATATATTTATTCGAATCACTACTTGTGTTCTGTTTTCTAAGTTTCTCGTCTATTATTATTCTGAATTCCGCCTTTATAGTAATATCTACCAAGGTACAGAGATCAATACGTATCAAGTTGGCATCACGAGCTAGGTTAGTTTTTAGGGAATATCCATGTGGTTTATGGTTTTCATTAGATCTCTCTACATAAAGCTTGGTGAGGTACTCGAGAAGCTAGAAGACGTTAAGAAAACAAGGGGATCAAGGATGACAAAGTCAGGTGATGATCCTAAGGAAGGCGAACCACAAACTATAAAAGAAAAGGTGGCTACGCTGCAAACAGACATGAAGTCTATTCAAGTTACCCTTCAGGAGCTGAGTGAATGTATTCGTTCTCATACACCCAATTCGAAGACGAAGAAAAACATTACACCTACACCTGAAGCTTCAGAAAAAGATGATTCAGAAGAAGACGATTCAGAAGAAGAAGAAGAAGAGGACTAAGATGAGGATGAAGATAAGAAGAAAATTGAGCTTCTTAAAAGTTCTACATCAACTAAACCTCATGCTAAGAATCTGAAAATTGATTTTGGTGTTGATATTCCACTTTAAGATGGGAGTGTCGATGTAGAAAAATTGGATGATTGGATTGAACGTCTAGAGACGTATTTTTCTTTCTTTGAATATGGTTCAAAGGAAAAGATTGTTTTCACGGCATTGAAGCTACAAAAGCATGCTCTAACCTGGTGGAAAGCTTATCAAAGAAAAAACCTAGGTAAGGGAGCATTGTCGTGGAAACGATTCAAGGAAGTTGTAAGGAAATAATTTTATCCGGCTGGCTACCTTGAGGAGAGATGGTTCAAATGGTACAACTTGAAGCAGACTTACAACCAAACCGTGCAAGAATATACTTCGGAATTTCAGAATCAAGTTATGATTTTAGATTTAGACTTGGAATATCATTCTATCTATATGAAGTATATTTTCAGGTTCCATGAGTATATACGGAAGGAGTTGAAGATGTTTTCGGTGGATACTATCTCCGAAGCAAGTATAAAAGTTAATGCCATTGAAGGCAGGCTGCAGAAAACTGATGTTAAGGGAAACGTCAAGGGAAAGTCTGGAAGTTTCGTCGCTAAAGGAGATGAAAGGAGCAAAGAAGAAGGGAAGTCAAGTGACAAGGAAGGTTTGTCTTGCACCCATGTTGTTAATAAGTGTTGGATGAAGTATCCTAATCTAAAACCAAAAGGGTTGCATAAGAAAGAAGCCATGATGGCAACACTAGTCGCACAAGTTCCAAAAGAAGTCTAAGGACTAACAGAACCTAATCAAAAGCTCTCTCTAATGGAAAGAGGAGTGGAAGAACTTACAAAAGACGATCCTAAGGAACGACTTTTGACGGTTAAGACAACATTAATAGATGTTATTATTGACCCGGAAAGTCAGAAGAATTTACTTTCACATTCTTTGGTACATAAGTTAGGTTTGAAAACTTTCAAACATCTGAAACCATATCCTTTAGGGTGGCTTCAAAATGAAGGTGGTCTACAGGTTGCAGAGCAGTGCACGTTCAAGTTTGCTTTTGATGAATCATACATTGACGAGGTTACATGCGACGTGGTTCCATTAGATGTTTGTAAAGTTGTACTTGGTAGTCCTTACTTGTGGGATCGAGATGCAGTTTTACATAGGAGGGAGCAGAAGTATACCTTTACCAAAGATAGAAGAGTTTTTGTAATACGAGCTATAGAATCTCCTCTTGAGGGAGCAAGCTTAATTACAGCCACTCAGGCTAAGCGGTTGGTAAATTCTAGTACAAAGTTCATCCTCCTTGTGATCCGTTCTCTTGACGAGAATCCGAGTAGAGTTTGTTTGGAATTTCTAACTAAACAAAAAGAAGAAGACCTAGGAAGGTTTAAGATGTTTGAACCACTATTACTAGATGATGATGGAGATGACAAGACGATCTTGCCACATGAGGAAGACTTGTAGTTTGATAGAGAAGAACCACTCTAGGAGTATTGTATTACGGAGCGAAGAGTGACTAAGACAAGACAAGAAGATAAGGACGCTTTTCTAATTGGAAGTCAAAGTCAAGTTCCCAGCAAAGAGAAATGGTTCAGCAGGGTGAAAGGAACTCACGAGACCCTAACCTACAAATATAACTTTCACAGGAGTTCAAGTTCTTGAGGAGGGGCGCATGATACATGTGTATCTTCCTTTCCCTGGGAACTAGTAATCCTCAAGACGAATTGAGGATAGAATCCTATATTAGGAAGGATTCCTTGTTTAGGATAAATTCCTAGTTTAGGAAGGAGTATTGTTTTGAGCAGTATTCTTAGTTTAGGTAATATACCTAGAAATGAATTAGTCCTACAAAAGGAAATATATTCCTAAGAGGTTTGGGAAACCAAACCAAGCCTATAAATAGAGATGTTTAGCTCATAGCTAAGACAATCTAGTTAGTGTGTTCTTGATATTAGCGCACACACAGATACTAGGCACAGAAAACCTAGGAGAAGCTTGGAATAATACTTGTGCAACCTAGCAAACAGTTTAAGGTTGATCCACTGTTTAGAGAGATTGTGAGCGTAACAAAGAGAGAATTGTAAATCGTTTTCTTGTTCATGATCTAGAGAAGATATATTTCTTCGAATCACTACTTGTGTTCTGTTTTTTAATTTTCTCGTCTATTATTATTCTGAATTCCGCCTTTATAGTAATAGCTACCGAGGTACAGAGATCAATACATATTAGTTCTAATGTTGGTTGTCATGGCTAACCATCATTATCGTATCTATTAGGCTTCTTGGCTTTCACTTATACAATTGCGGAAAGAATTCTGGAACTGGTCATCAAGAGGGATACGAATGATCAAACTAATAGAGCATACATCTTTACTTATTTTTTGTTTTTTCCCCTTGTATGTAACCCATCTGAATACGTGCATAATTGAGATCACACAATCCTGTGATATCGCACTTGGTGAATCTGATAATACTTTGTTTAGTTAATCCAATATCCAACCTCAGCAGTTGGTTTTATGATTATGATGAACAAATAAAGTTAGGGCACATAAAAGGGTGCTCTAACTTTGCCGCAAAATATGAACATTAATGGTTTGTTCGCAAAGAGGGACGGACAAAAGAAAATAACACGGTTATTAGTCAAACGTGCTATAGTCATATCGATTCGTGAACTTCCTATGTACTTAACAGGGTTTTACTTTAATTCATCGGTCCACGAGTTATAACCTCAAAGGTGTCACCATCCTTCCACAAAAAACTCATCAAAACAAAAGTAACACAAAAACCCCATCAAAACAAAAGTAACACAAAAACCCCAAATTTAAATGTTGGTTTCATCAAATTTTATTTTGGTTTCATCAAATTTTATGATGAAACCAAAATAAAATTTGATGAAACCAACATTTAAATTTGGGGTTTTGTATCAATTTTTAAAAATTAGGAGTTTTTATATCAATTTTGTTTACGATGGAGTTTTAATGAATCCCAATATTTGAGTGGGATTTTTGTACCACAAATTTGGTCACCTTAAGTTTTTATAACAGAGTCGATAGTATCCTTCTTCGAACTATTTGTTCGTATGAAATAAAGCCGCTCCGACAATTAGGTTGGCTTAAGTTATGATTAGAGTAAGTTTAGGTTAACGATGGATTTGGTTGGGCCGTGGCATGATCTCAGCCGTCCATCCTAAAGATAATCCAAGCCGTTCTTTATCCATTATAGACATCACCTTTTCATAGAACATTGATAAAATATACAGTATGTTTGTTTATGGTATAGACGATGTGTACATGATGAAGTCATGTTTGAACATTGTTTTCAGTACATGTTAATGCCTTGGTAGACTACCAGGTTGTTGTTCAACTGGCAGAGACTAGACTTCATCAAACATTTGATGGTCGATGAACTTTTTAGGTACTGCCTTTACCTTAGGTGCTCAAGGTAATGTCTCACTCCAAGGTACTCATTGATTGATCAATCGAAATTTCTTTCTCAAGACTATATGGATAGGATATATGCATCAGAATCTCTAGGTATGACATCTTGAATTTTGTTGCGGTCCTATTGATCGTTTGCATGTTGATATATTACAAATTGAGAAGTATTACAAGCTGCATGTAAGTATTACCGTTGTTTCCTATACAGGGATTCTTGGTTTCAATTCTGACCATTCGATATTAATAGTTGTCATTTTTGTAGGGTTTAGTGTTCGATTTAAAAGAAAAGTTTTTTCTTAGAACGAATGGGAATGGAGGACGAAGGTTGAGCTGAAATAAATAAAAATTAGCAGCGGCTTCCCGATTAGTTAATGGTAAAACTTTATTTTCTAGCGTACCTTTTGATTGATTTAGTTTTTGCTAGAGTTGATTTTGATCGTATGTAAAAACTCCTTATTTTCTAGCGTACCTTGTGATTGATTTAAGGTTATGTCATACATACTTTTTTTTTTTTAAGATAGTGCATATTCATTACGATAGAATAACTGAAATTTGTATTGAATCACCACCAAGCTTGTGAAGATTCGAGTTTTCCATTTTTTTATTAGGTTTTTTTCCTTCAACAGACACCATCACCACCACCACTAGATTGTAGAATGTAGGTGTGCCTATACTCTAGAAATTAACTTTGTTTTGAAGTTTGCATGTTTTTGATATCTGGGTTTCTGTTTTTGTTCCCTCAAAGTTGATTTATTTGGATTTTTTTTTCCTCAACAGACTCCATCGATCACCATCACCGCCATAATGTAGTTGTCCTACTACTGTAAAAGTGCATCAGGTAACTTTTTTCCCCTTTGAGAATTAGTTCTTTTGTTGGATATTTCTTTCTTTAAGTCCGTCACAAGTATTATCGTTTTTCTTTGGTTTGATTAACTATTTTCGAACACTTTTTGTATAGTGTTTTTTTTTTTTTACAACATTTTGCGTATTGAAAATGAAAACCAGCTTCCAGAAGCTGTAGCTATAATGAAAAACTTGTGTATCTTATCGCAAGGTTTGAAAATCTTTTTATGTACGGAATAATGTCCATAAGCAATTTTGTGTTCTGCTGTAACCAATGCTGTTGATTATTAAAAATAACAGGTACACCTAAATATATTTTTGTTTTTCTTTAATAATCCAGGTGAGGATCTCACTAAAAGGAAGCGGTTTACTATTTCTGAAAGTATGCATATATTGCACCTTATAAGGGACACATTAGTTTTATATGTTTACGTTACCATTTTCGTTGGTTTTACTTGATTATAATTGGCATTTTAGTTTTATTTATGGCTGACGCCATTTAAGAGTGTTTGTTTACTAAATCTTAATTTTGAAATGTGATTGATTTTTTCTTTTTATTGCAGACTCATCAAGTACCGTTATTACTAAGAAAGTAGCAAACCCATGCCAGTAGTCAAGAGCTTCACAACTAAATTCTCTTGGGCTTCCATACATATTGTCGGCATAGACGAATATTTTCATCATTTGATTTACGTGTGAATATGAATCAATTTTATTGAAATCATCTAGCAAAATGCACAGACAAAACTAAGCAGCTTGTTGCAACATTTTTCGCTTATTTTTTTTTTCGGTTGATAGATATTTTGATTTTATCTTTTTTGTAGCATGTGAAAAACAATCAACTGAAATCATAACTATGAGGTATTAATCCATAATCTCGTATTCCACTTAATATTTTGAATAAACACAGCTGACATTATATGGTTTTGTTGTCAATAGCCTCTTGATGAAAAGGATTGGTACACTAATTACACATTCCCTGCTAAAGCTCTGACTCTATCATCTTCTTAAACGTGTCTTTAATTTAAAGTAAGTTAATACACAAAAATAAAGTTTTTCATGGCTCTAAGAAAAGCCTATAAACTAAACAAAACGCATTTATTGAATGTTGATTTGTAAGTCGCGGTGTTTACTCTTTTTTGATAAGAAAGTGATTTATGAGCTACTCGGGCTTATTCTTTTCCGAGTTCCTCTGGGCAAGTCTTTTCTGGCAGTTGTATGTATAACTGATGTGAAGTAATTTCGAACAATTTGATGCTTATAATATACTCTCTTTGTTAAATGCACACACTGGAATGTACTTAACCAATAGAATAGTAAGCTCCGATGCATGGTTAGACATACACCTTCCAATGCTTATTGCACAGTCTGCGAAATTAATTTAGTAGGTCGTCCATGTATTTGGTTCAGTTGTGTCAACATCCGACATTTATAACTGATTAACATCGATATTTACATAGCCTGGATCCTTTGTCAGAATACACTGGCAGTCGTATGTCATATAAGCCTGAATATTATGACTAAATATGTTGCAAGGTGTCGAGAGTAGTTTATGATTTGTCGTTCATATCAAACTTGATTGTTGCCGGGGAGGCATTGGTGTATTAGTGTTGGGGATGGTATTGAGGACGGATATGGTGACTATGATGATAACAACCGCTAAGATTGTAGCCGCTTCCATGACAATATATAGAATCTGTTACACTACATTCAAAGATTTATCATATCTAGATGCATTAGGAAGACTAAACTTTGCAACCAATGATGCTTCCTAGCAGCAACATGAAATTCATGATGGCCATTGTTATAGTGATCAGGAAAGTGATAGTGATCTGGGAGGTAATCCGTTGTAAATGTCATAAAAATTTTAACATTAAAAGGTTCATGAATGCAAAGTACGCTTCTCAGTATTAATGTGATCAATTCATCTATATATATTTCTCTCATTTTTATTTGTTGTTCGTTTGTTTTCCATCGTCCTGCCTAAGGGCAAGGTAAAATATTTTGCAGTATTCAGTTGCACTAATTAAGCTTCACTTTGTAGATTCGTGATGTCGCAATGGTTTTTATCTTATTTTTCTATTTCAACATTTTTACAGGTCGTTGATGTTTGGATTCATGGATCAATTACAGGAAATATAATCACGCAATTGTAGAACCTCCTCAACAAAACATGTATTGTTTTTATCTTAATTCATTGATAATGAATTTTATAGTGGCTTTTCGTTTGAGGGTGTTGTTCTTTTCTTGCTCCTTTTGTTCGATACGTCGAGTTGTTAGAAAGATTCAGGAGCTCCCAAAATAACATTTTTGATGTTTGGTTATATCTAAAATGAAACTTCATCTCGCTGGTTGTTTTTTATTTTAGGGTAATAAGGATCGTCAAGTGGTCAAGTACAACGTAGAACCAGCTCAAAACCATTGAGTCGTGTTTACCAAAACCATGGCTAGAAAGGATCTGATGAGCACTTCGGTGACGATATCATTTGGGTCTGTCATGAGAGCCTTACAACGTAGCTAGAAAACCTAAGAAAATCCCAAGGTAAATCAATCCTTGAGGAATTCTAAGGGAGTTCCTAAGGAGTCGTCGAGAAAACCTTACTCCGGCAACTTATGAGAGTGGCGATACCGGCAAAAAAATGAAAGGATATCTGTTAAGGATCGAGCAAGAGAGAGGAGAGCATAAACGCGGAAGCATAAAAGACTACATTGATAATAATCTGGTGTATCTTTCTCATTAATTCTCTAGCTATTTATACAATCACAAGACTTGGCTCTCAAGGCACAAGACTTGGTTCTCAAGATATTCTATTCCTAATATAACTCACACAACTCTCCTAAATATAGTCTTTCCTATATTATTTCCTAATACCCTCCCTCAAGATGGAGCATGTAGATCACGAATGCCCATCTTGGACCAAAGAAATTTAACTTCGGTTTTTTTTTTTTTTGTCTTCCAACGCTTTTGCGGAAAAAAAATCTTCAGATCATAGTTTAAGGACGTTTCGGTCCCCTTCATAGTTTAAGGACATTTCGGTCCCCTTCGTAGTTTAAGGACATTATGGTCCCATCTTCGTAGTTTTTAGGACATTTCGGTCCTCTTCGTAGTTTAAGGACGTTTTGGTCCCCTTCGTAGTTTAAGGACATTACGGTCCCATCTTCGTAGTTTAAGGACATTTCGGTCCTCTTCGTAGTTTAAGGACATTTCGGTCCCAATGAAAGTTTAAGGACATTGCGGTCCCATCTTCGTAGTTTTAGAACATTTCGGTTCCATCTTCGTAGTTTAAGGACGTTTCGGTCCTCTCTTCGTAGTTTAAGGACATTGCGGTCCCATCTTCGTAGTTTTAGAACATTTCGGTTCCCTTCGTAGAATACTTCTTGTACTCTTGGTTTCTTGGTTTCTTCGATAGAATACTTTTTGTACTCTCTCGACAACTCATAGGATTTCAACCTATTATTGTTGTTCTTTTTCTCATCACCTCTTGGTGATTGTTTTCTTCACTTTTTTTTTTCTTTCTTCACAACATGAATGTTGTTTCTTCTTCTTTTATTCCAGTCACGCTATTTTTGCGAAACCTTCACACTTCTTTGTTCTTCAAGATTCTCTCACAATCTTGTCGTCTTTACAAAGTCTGCCACACTTTGTAGGATATCCAAGTTTCTGCCACAAACTCTTCAACCACACTTCACTTCTTCTTATTATATTGATGTTACAAATTTGCCACGCTATCCAGATTTGCCACATTTTTCGTAACAGATTTGCAACGCTGTGACATAATTGTCACACTTCTGTTTGCAAATCATTCAGGCACTTAAACAAACACCTTGTCTGCACTTATCTATTTCCTTTGAGGCTTTCAGCCCGTCTTCAAATCACCTGCAATACCTTTGCTTCGAAATTCTAATCCAAGACATACCTGTCTTCTTTCCTATTCATCTCAACTTCCGGAAACGTTCTTCAATTGTAACCATTCATCTGTAACTGACCCACAAATAACAGCAGTGACAACCACTTCCTTGGATGCTTTCTCTATGTGAAACTCACCTGAAATTCATCATAAACTCGAGTTCTGATCACAAGCCAATTTCTGTCGTCCATTGTTCGTCACCATCTTTTAGACCTCGTACACAGAGCCATCTTTAACCCATTGCAATATTCTCCGTTGCTTCACAGGTTGAACGACGAGCACATCTTCTCAACTGATGTGTTACTTCACAACGGCAGACACCATCTTCTTTCCTGCTCCAAACTTTACCAAAACAACAACTGCCAGAATGGCATCAGTTCTTCGCTTGTCTTCTCTACCAATCTTTGGCAAACAGTTTCACCAACCATGGCAGCTTCTAAATCAACCCCCGGACCAACTTCTGAAACATCCTTGAGCCTGAACTTTACGACCATCCATCTTGGCTTCGAACGTAAGTCATAACCCTAGGCAACAATCCACTGTAACCATAGCATACTTGACATCGGTATCTCCCTGTTCTGTAATTACGAAACTCTGAAAACTTCCTTGTTTATCTCAAGCTTTCGAGAAACTGTGAATCTCTTCTCATCTTTATGCCAGACTCCATACATGGTTTGATAGGCAACGTAGTCTTCAGCAGCAGAATAAGACCAAGAGTTACGCCTTCTTCTTATCATCAAACTTAACACGATTCTCTTTGATGAATTCTCTTCATCAGTCTATAACCATCACCGGTATAACATCACCTGCACCATGACTCCATACACAACAGCACCTAACTCGAGCTCCATCTTTTTTTCTTTTTTTTTTCACATCTCGATCCCATCTTATTCCAGGCCATCATCTCATCACAGATATTGTTACCATGAACTGCCGTTAATGGAGATAACATTGGAAGCAACTCTTTCTCCCTGTTCTACTGCCAACCATCTCTGTCTCCGACCATGCTTCTTCTTCCATCCTCATCTATCAACTATAGCAGCAGATCATCATCGCCACTGCCAAGCTCTTTCACGAGTTTGAATCTCACGTACCGAACTTCCTTTTTATGTTGACTTCTAAAAATAGTTCAATCAACCCATGTTTCCTTATTAACTTCGATTCACGTCAGAACCCTAACTTTTTTTTTTCTTTTGAAACTCTCGTTTCGTCCCTCCGTGTAGACTCACACGGATAAAGCTTGCACCAGGTCTTGGAGCAGCAACATAGGTCTTTCTTCTATAGAACCCTCGTTATCACCACGACTTCTCGAGCTCCAACATCTTCTTCTTATCATCACAGCAATACCGTCTTCTTGCTGTTTCCTAATCCATATCAACACCTTCCAAACTCTGTTTTCTCGGCTAAAGCTACTCATCTCTGTTCTTACGACAATGGCAGCAGCAAGCCATCATATCTTTCCTGCTCAATATTGCAGGACTATACAGCTTAGCACTTTTTTCTTTCTTTTTTTTTTTTTCTCTCTCACAAGCCCTTAATCAATCCTTCGCAACAACTCACCATCTCGTTGGAGTTCTTCTCAGTTGAAACTTCACTTTTTTTTTCTCGGACCAAACTTTTGTCCAATTAATCTTCAAATAACAGCAACCAGCATCGCCCCTTCATAACTTGTTGTATCTGCAAGCTATTTTCGGTCCCTGTTTCACCATCTGAGATGCATCTCTTCGGCTCAATTACGTACACCAACACGACTTTAACAAGTCTTCTTTTGCAGCCTTCTCGTTCAGGAAAAAACTCAACTACGAAAGGCAGCAACTTTTTTTTTTCTTTTTTTTTTTTACCCTAAAACGAAAAACAATAGAACTTCTCTAACTCTTTATTCTTTTCCTCTCTCCCTCTCACCTCGCTCTGATACCATGTTAAGGATCGAGCAAGAGAGAGGAGAGCATAAATGCGGAAGCATAAAAGACTACATTGATAATAATCTGGTGTATCTTTCTCATTAATTCTCTATCTATTTATACAATCACAAGACTTGGCTCTCAAGGCACAAGACTTGGTTCTCAAGATATTCTATTCCTAATATAACTCACACAACTCTCCTAAATATAGTCTTTCCTATATTATTTCCTAATAATATCACCACGTCAAAACTTGGCCAAGAAACAAATTCTCCGACTGATTGTACTGGCAATTAATGATTTCTGGCACAAGGAATGTTAGGACAAATAGTGATTAATGCAAAGCGAGAGTACTGAAAGCGATGTGTCAAGCACTTTTTCAAGAAACTGTACTATTAGTTAAAACTACCAAATTTGCTGAACTCAGCAGAGAAAAGAGGAGAAATTGTATTTGATTAAAGTTTTCTTGCTCGTCAGACTTAGTTCTTTGTACTTCGTTTGAAAACCTTTTCGAAAACGGTTCAAAGTGAGGTGTTACATGTTTGGCTGACGTAGGTAGGGACGAGCTCGATGGCTAGCACTTCAGGAACAGGCAGGATCCTGAGGAATCAGACGGTAGTAGGAGCAAGCGCGTAGGAAGGAGTAACGGATTTACGACAGAACAGCCAACAACACCAGCCGGAAGAATCCCGGGTATCGGATGGAGGAATGGCAGTTATTAACGAGGAGGTTGATCTGGGCAGGGACGATGATCTTCCCCCGAGAATGTTGTGCATCAACCTGAACCAAGTGAGACCAGAGAATATGGTGGATGTAATGACTACATCAGACACGGAGGACGATGAAGAAGCGATAATGATGCGAGAAGATCAAAGACGGGATCGGCAACGAGCAAAGTACCGGTATGCTTTGGATCAAGAATAAGAAAGGCTTAGGCAAGTGGTTTTTGGACGAGATAACACAACCCGAGACATCCCCCTGTCGCAGCTCCAATAGCGCCACCAGCAGCACCACCAGCTGCACCACCTACCACAGCAGGAAATCATGTGAACGGTCACTCCATCCATGAGATCACCAACCCGACATTGATGGAAATTCTAGCAAACCAGAAAAGGCAGGACGACCTAATGAGGGAATTACAAAGATGAAATCTAGCACTAGAGCACGAGAATTATAACTTAGGAACCAGAGGTCTAGGTCGCGAGGATCATCGAGCCAAGGGGCATCCAGCAACCACACCCGATCAAGGCTCACCAGAACTCCACCACTCGGCCAAGGGAGGGCACCCGACCCCAACCGTGCGAGGAGTGGATATGGTCCTCCCTTAGAATTCCTCGACCGATGAAGAAGTGAAATATGGTGGACCCAATGCTTCGACTAAAGATAAGCTCTAACAACTTGAACAAATGGTTAAGAAGTTGGTTGGAGATAGGGAGGACGACAAGTTAGCGGAGGTAATTAGTGAAGCAAAGAATATCCCGTTCACCCGAGAGCTAGAGAGAACTCCGTTTCCCTCGAAATACACACTTCCCACATTCCCATCCAGATTCGACGGAACGGGAGACGCAGGAGAGAACATCAAGATGTATAATATGTCGTTATTACAATGGAAGAATTCTGATGTGGTCATGTGTAACAAGGTGTTAGTCGTGGGAGATTTCAGTGTATTTCAATAGAGTTGGCAAATCCCCTGTTAGTCATGGGGGAGTTTGTCAAAATCTTTTAAAATCTCTGTTAGTGGTGAGAGATTTCTAGGGAGTTTCTAAAACTACCTCAAAATCCCTTAAACTCCCTTGTTAGTGGTGAGAGATTTGATTAAAATCTCTTAAACTCCCTGTTAGTCGTAAAATACTAGATTTATAGGGAGTTTACAATTTGGGGGAGTTTGAGGGAGTTTCATGATGTTTTTGTGCTTGGACCAAATCTCTCAAAAAACAAGAGATTTCTGGGGAGTTAGGATTAAACTCCCCCAAATTGTCTAAACTCTCATACACTCCCTCTAAATCCATATGGATTTAAATACATTCAAATCTCTCAAACTCTCCCACGACTAACCCCCTGTAAAAATTTTCGTGGAAGGGGAAGCGAGGAATTGGTTCTATACCTTACCCGACGAGTCCTTAGGCAGTTATGGAGTCTTGGTGGAAACATTTCTTGAAACTTACTTGCATAACAATATCGCTCGGCCAAGGATAAATAATCTTTTCACTTTGGAATGAAAGTTCCGGGAACCATTACGATCTTTAACGGACATGATGGAGAAAGTTGTGCACCGATATCGGGAAAGTGCCTGTCGACCAACAGATCTTCGGGTTCGAGAATTCTTTAGGGAAGTCCGATCCCATCTGGATAGCTATGTACACCGAGAAGCCGCAAACATTTAAGGAGATGAGAAAGATGCAGGAACACTACATTGAGTTGGAGGAAATATACAGGAAGGAGCACAAGATGGAGGAGTGCAAGAAGCTAGTGCAGCAGTAGGGGAAACTCCTCAAGGGGACTCAAAGCGATCAGAAAAGAGACTGATGGACCCACAGCAAGTTTCGGGTAAGAAGGAATGGATAGATAAAGGAAAGAGGCCTCTTCATGAGCCGCGAACTTACACACCTCTAAACGAATCACTAGAAGAAATCTTCAAGGAAGTAGAGAAAATAAGCGACATCAGGTACCCGAAAACTAGAGGGATACAGTTCGATGAGACATGGAACCATCCCGAGTTTTTCCATTACCACCAATACCGAGGCCACTATACCAACAATTGTCGGGAAGTAAAGGACGTCGTCCAACATCTGATTCGGGACGGATACTTGCGTCACTTTGTTAAACAAACAACACCAACATCCGACGTACCCGACGCCCCTGTGTATCAAGTAAGGATTGATCGGGGCACCCAGTTCGTCTGTAATACCATATCGCATTCGGCCACACAAGGATTCGACTTAGGGACTGACATTACATCACGAATTCACAAAAGAGGTCGGGCTGGAAAAGAGATTTTCAGTGTGGCAAAAACTTTACCTATGGAGGCCTGGATGATGCAGCCGATCACTTTTTCAGCTAAAGATGTCCTGATGAATGGCAAGCACATGGAGACCCCCTAGTCATCACCTTACTCATTGAATAATTGGGAGTCAAAAGGATACTAGTGGACAGTGGGAGTTCATTCGAAGTCCTCTTCTATGACACGTTAAAAAGGATGGAACTATCTGATGACATTTTAATTCCTTCAACTTATCGGATCTATGACTTCAATGGGACAGTAACCGTACCAAAGGGAGAAGTAACGCTCAGAGTCTCAGATGGGGAGGGGTACTTGGATACACTCACCACCTTCTGCGTTGTACATATCGTATCATCTTATGAGGCGATTTTCGGCCGACCTTGGATCGCAGGCATCAAAGGGGTAGCATCCGCCTACCACCAAAGGTTGAGGTTCCCTACTTATCGGGGAGTTGCTGAAGTGATAGGCGATCCTCAGGTCGCGAGACAATGTATGCAACTTGATATTCAACAAAACGAAGAGAAGCGATCAAGAAAGCGTCGAGAGAAGAATAAAGCTAAGGGAATCAAGGCGGGGGAATAACTAGAGAAAGTAATTTCGCAAGAAGTCATGGCCTATGAAGCAGGTGAGAAATAGATCTTATAGCAATCAAAGGAGACAATACCGATCAAGGAACCAAAGACCAACTTCTCGGCCCTAAAGTCTACTCGCGAGATCAACTTAGGAACCGAGGAAGAACCAAAATTAGTTAGAATCGGGACCTTGTTATCCGACGAACAGACAGAGCAGCTGATAACTCTATTACGAGAAATTATGGACGTATTCGCCTGGAAAATGCTCGACATGGAGGGTATTGACCCGGAGGTGTGCTCACATCACCTAAGGATAGATCCCAAGTTCAAGCCGATCCGACAGAAGATGCGTATAATTTCACCCGAACTACAAGAAGCGGTGGAGGCTGAGTTGAAGAAGTTACAAGTGGATGGAATCATTCGAAAGTCCTAATACCGACAGTAGATATCAAGCATAGTGATAGTTCTTAAAAGGTATGGAGGGGTCAAGATCTGCATCGACTTCAGCGATTTGAATAAAGCTTTACTAAAGGAAAACTTTCCTCTCCCTTGCATCGATCAACCAGTGGAATCCATAGTTGGATACAAGGATATAACACTAATGGACGGGTACTCAGGGTACAACCAGATCCCTTTGGCACCCGAGGATCAGGAACATACATCTTTCTTTACACCAAGGGGGTTATATTGTTATATTAAAATTCCGTTCGGATTAATAAATGCAGGTGCCACTTATCAGAGGTTAGTGGAGGACATGTTTGAGGATAAAATACACAACATCATAGAAGTCTACATGGACGACATTCTAGTAAAAATCAGGGTGGCATCCAGACATATTGATGATCTTTTGGAAATTTTTCAAATTATGAGAAAATATAAGATGAGAGTGAACCCGGCTAAGTGCACCATTTGGTAACTTCGAGTAAATTCCTGGGATACAGAATCACTGATAAAGATATAGAAGCCGATCCCGACAAAATTAGGGTCATCATGGAAATGCCGTCTCCAGTAACAATTAAAGACGTGCAACAATTAAACGGAAACTCGGAGTTAGGACAGTTCATTTCACGATCGTCGGACAAATGTAAAGACTTCCTCGGGACATTAAGAAAAGGAGAAAATTTCAAATGGAGCGAGGAATGTGAGGAATCTTTCCAAAAGATTAAGCAACATCTCGCGAGTCTACCCGTATTACAAAGACCCGACCCCGATGAAGTGCTTACCCTATACCTCGGAGCAACTAGTTATGCTATAAGTGCGGTTTTAGTCAAAAATGTCGGATCAGAAGAGAAACCCGTGTACTTCATAAGCAAGACTATGAACCGGGAGGAGAAGAACTACACCAGAATTGAACAATTGATACTCTCCCTGGTATTTGCAACAAAAAAGCTGCGAACGTACTTCCAAACTCACAAGACCCGAGTGCTTATAAAGTCTTCTATAGAATCAGTACTTGACAGTGCGGCAAGGTCGGGACGGATCTCTAAATGGAGTGCTCAAATTAAGCAGTTCGACATCTTCTATGAAATGAGGACAGCAGTAAAGGCACAGGCGGTGACCAACTTTCTAGCAGATTTCCCCTTAGATGATGTGGATGAAATCGAGGATATTCCGGGCATGGAAGAAGACCGAGAATATCCATCCGACCTTCTAGAAACATGTATCCCGACACGCTGGGAAGTATTCGTGGACGGGTCGTCCAATAAAGACGGATCGGGATTAGGGTTAGTCTTCACTACACCAAAAGGGAAAAATATGGTCCATTCGTTTAGGCTGGAGTTCAAGGAAACAAATAATTTCACTAAGTACGACGCCGTAATACATGCCTTATGGTTAATCGTATAAATGGGGATTCATGATGTGAGATTAACTAGTGACTCCCAGTTAGTTATTCGTCAGATTAGTGGACAATACGCTATCCACGATCCGGTATTGCAGAAATATTGGAAACTCTCCCAATTTTACATCAATCATATTCCCAAAATTATGTTCCGACACATCTATAGAAAATATAATCGGCACTCGGACGCACTAGCCTACATTGCCTCAATGTTAACCGACCCGACTATTGAAGGCATTCGAGTCATGAGGATCTTGATGCCATCCATACCTGAAATAGTAGACACTAAAGCATACGTAGCTGTAACCACGGACGATAAGTATGAAGCTGGCGATTGGCGAAAACACATTCACTAATATTTGGAAACAGGAGAATTACCAAAGGGACGACGCTTATCAAAAAAATAAAAAGCAAAGCAGCAGCATACGAATTACGAGACTGTATCCTATATAGAAAATCCTACCTAGGACCGCTCCTGAAATGTTTAAGCAAAGAGGAATGCGCTACATTATGGCGTCGCGGGCAATCACAGCTCGGGCCGAAGTATGGAAACCCGAGCCAAGACCATGGGATACTTTTGGCCCTACATGAATGAAGATGCAATGCATATGGCGTTAATTTGCGACGAGTGCCAAAAGTTTGGCAAGAAGATATAGGCACCTGTAGTGACCTTAAACTCAGTGATTAGCCCTTGTCCCTTCGCCAAGTGGGGGATCGATATCGTGGGACCATTGCATGTCGGGTCGGGACAAAGAAAGTATTTGATCGTGGCTACTGATTATTTCACCAAATGGGTGGAAGCTGCACCACTGAGGCACATTCGGGACAAGGACGTGTTGCGTTACATTTGGGAACACATCATGTGTCGTTTCGTCGTACCAGCAGCAATCTTCTCAGACAATAGGAAACATCTACAAGGCAAGAATATCGACCTGCTATTTAACACCTACAACATTCGAAAGAGCAAGGCGACGCCCCTTTACCCACAAAGTAATGGGCAGGCCGAGATCACTAACAAAACAATAGCAGACAATCTGAAAAAGAAGTTGGATGGGGAGTATGGATAATGGTGTGAGGAGCTTTATAATGTTCTATGGGCTTACAGAACTACCCTAAGGGAAGCGACCGTCTTGTCGCCTTTTATGTTAACGTATGGAACCGAGGCCATCCTTCTTACTGAGGCAATGATACCCACCACAAGTACTGAGGCATGGAGGCGGAACATCTCGGAAGATCTAATTCTGTCCAAGCTCGATGACTTGGAAGAAACTAGAGAAATGGCTCTCCAAAAAATGGAAAACTACCAAAGGCGACTACAGCGTGAATACAACAAACGAGTCCGACCAAGGGAGTTCCAACAAGGACAGTTGGTACTAAAGGAACTACCCACTTATGAATGTGACAAGAAAGGCGGAAAATTGGCGGCAAGATGGGGAAGACCATACACTATCGTGGAGAAAGTGGGAGAAGGAGCGTATAAGATATTGAAACCGGATGGAAAACAAGAACCGCGACCATGGAACCCTCGACGCCTGAAGTTATATCACCCATGACAGGTGTATGAGCAGGTATGATACTCTGTCATTTATTTCCTTAAAAATACACGTGGGGTAGGGAACGTGACAATTGCGTCTAATTGTCATTCGTATTCGGGGCGACGACAGTCTGCAAGTGCCGAGGTGACTTACACTCGAATGGACATTTGTACTCGGTTCGATGGAAGTGTGCAAGTGCCGAGGTGTCTTACACTCTAATGGACATTAGTACTCGGGGCGATGGAAGTATGCAAGTGCCGAGGTGTCTTACACTCGACGGGATATTCGAATTCGGGGCAGTGGCAGCGTACAAGTGACGAGGTAGTCTAAGGGTCCTGGTGGTTGGAAACCAGTGACCGATTTTCGGAGAATGAGTACCCAACAGTCGAGCATACAACATTTCTCCCATCGCAAGTGACCGAAATCACTTGCCCAGTCTAGTTAATTGATAACTCCTTGAGGATATCGATCCCTAGAACCTAGGAATGACTAAATATCTTCCGACTGGATCAAAATGACAGTGATGAGATATCTCAATCTGGACATGGCATTGGGCCCGATGACCCTCCCTGTTGAGTGTGTTCGACAGAAATGGAACTTTATACTAACACATGGATAATTCGCACAACATGCATGAACTAAAAGGTTAACGATTACGAGCAATAAAGTCAAAGAAACAAAGGAACAAAGTCGGAAACGAAAACAAGCCCTAACAAAAGAGCAATTAGCCGGTGACGCAGCACCCCGTAAAACAACATGTTCAAAAGCGGTTAAGGTGTTCAAACGAAAGGAAAAATTACATCCCGAGGCAAAAGGGAAAAATAATGACACAACACTACGAAAGGCATCCATTACTCCTTCGGAGGAGCCGAACCCAAGCCTTACTTCTTAGCAGCAAGATCATCTCGCTTCTTCTCACGAAACTCCTTTATACCCTCCTTGACCTTCTCCGCCAACTCGGTAGAAAATCTCCCTTTTTCCTCTGCAACTTGGAGAGAAAATTGTGCTGAAGCAGTCTCAGCAGCGGTAACCTTCCCGATCAGCTGAGCCTCGCTTTCCTTCAATCGAGTCACCTCCTACTCCAAGGATCGGACTTTCCCTTGCTCAACTGCGAACATAACAAACTGATCAGAACTATGACAAACAATATGACATAACAAAAAGACATCGGGGAAATTAAACCCATATGGGAACACCTTCAAGCAAGGGTAAAGCTATTTTAATGGTTTCCTAAGACTTAAACAAGCTACTCTCAAGGGAAAATATCTTTGCAGCCAACTCATTATAATGGTTCTCATTAAACTCGTTAGTGGGGAAATATTTTTTGTGATCGCTCCAACTAGCCTTCTGACGACCGTGTACCAACTGAAGACCAGACAACTGAGCCTGAACCCATTACAACTCTTGGTATATTTGATTCAAGTTTCGAAGTCTCCCTTCTAACTTTTGTGTGTATCTCTCGGCACTATCTTTTGCCTGCAATAGCCGCCTACGATCCGAGTGCAGGTCCCTAATCTGAAGTCTCAATGATCTACACTGAATCTCTAAAGACTCGGCCAAAAAACTTTTCTCGGCAGCGGCCCTTTGAGCCTGAAGTAAATGGACCCGAAGATTATCCATCTCGTCGGACGCGTACTCAAACCTTTGATATCGAAGTAACTCGGACTAAAGCTCCTCAATTTTTGCATCCTGACGATCGATCTTATTGTATATATTGTGAATTTTCTGTTGAAGTGTGGCTACCTCACCTGATTCGATATCTAACTTCTTCTTCATTCGGCGATATTCGGAGGAGGAATCTCTATCTAGGCTAGAAATCTCATCTAAGGAGACAATACTACACTCAAGATATTAACACTACACGATCAATCAATGATAACAAAATTGTGGACAAATACCTGATGAGTGCTAAAAAGTGCATATTTATATATATTTTTCTTAGCATTTAACTCATCTTTTGTGCTCTAATTCTCCATTTTAACCCATATTCTGTATTTTCATTGTTTTCAAGAATAAATATTTTTATTAATTAATTTTGCATTTTTAGGTACCAAATAAAGTTTGGATGAATAGCGGAGCGGAAAAGAGCAGAAAAGCGGTGAAAAGCCGGGAGGAATTACACAAGGAAGCCGCGAAGAATGTTGTGCACAAGACCAAAAGGCTAGAAGTGGGCTTGAAGAGGAAGAATTGTTCTTAAAGAAGATATGGGCTTGGCATACCCAAGGCCCAAAACCCTCACCCAAATCCAATTCCTATATCCATACCCGTTTCCCTTTCTAGCCGTCAGATTGGATCATCTCAGCATCCTACGGTCGCTTCATCGTCGTGCATCGAAGTCTGGAGATCCTGTCAAACACTACAGCACCTAACTCCATCTTGAGACGTCAGTTTCGTTGTATCGGGCATCCAACGGTCGCTTCCCGCTTCCTTCCATCTCGCCGTTAGATCGATCCATCATCTTCGCATCCAACGTCTCATCCTCGCTGTTCATCAACAATTGCTAAACCCACTCAACACCCTAGCATCTAGGTTTATAACCCAAAACCAAACAAACCCAATCCATTTTCCATCGAGCCATCTCCTTCTTTCCCTTTCTCTTCAGACGTCATACCACCACCATTTCCACCACCTGCTCCGCCACCAACTCTCTGTCACCATCTCAACCATCATCATAACCACCACGTCCATCAAGGAACCTAATCCCATCATTTTCCCTTCTCCTTAGCCACCTATTTTCTCAATTTCTGCATGTTTTCTATCAGAAACCCTAGCGTGTAAAATTGGAAAATTAGGTCGAAATTGAGAAGCAATTGAAGCGTGGGGAGTATCAGGAGAAGAATTGGAAGCATGGGTGAGAGTTATCATTCGTTTTCATAGAGTTGGTAAGGAGTAATTTTAAAACCCTAATTTACTGTTTATTTGGGGATTTTTGGGAATTGGGTGTATGAACCCTAATTATGTAAATTGGGTATAAATAGGACTTGTGGGTATTGTTGTAGAGCCATGCCTGGACTAGCCAGTGCACCACCAAGAGGACTGGACTAGCCAGTTCCTCAATTGTTCATGTTCTGTTTTTGGTTCACTTTCAAATTCAGTTTTATTTTCACATATTCATCATGTTTTAATTTATCACTTGCTAAGGTTGAGATGAAGCTTCCATGCTAATGCTAGTTGGTTAAGGTGTAGACAATGTTCTTGTGTTCTGAAACTGTGTAGGACAGTTATAATTTAAGCATTTCATCACACTGCTCTCACATTGTATGTCAAGCATACATTGTAGTTAGGATAACCCTGTGATTGATGGTGTTGCAGCTCATGATTAATGTTTATTGTTCAAACCTTAGACTAGTTGTGCTCTAATCAGACAGTTAGTGCTATGCAAGAACATTTTAGCTGTAATTAGATTATCCTTTAGGAAGGTTTAATCATCTAAGTGGCTTATCTGCGGGTAGTTGCAGTGTGAGAGCCCCAATTACTACAAGGACTAGACTTAACTTAGTGACCCTAAATCCTTCTTTTAAAACCACCTCTTTGATAAGCAGCAGGCTCGAACCTCCACTGTTATCTAGATAGTTAGCTGAGGCTAGAATCTCACTAATATCTAAACAAGGGGCAAGAACATGAGTTAGCATTGAAAATTGACTTAACATAGGTTAGAGGTGGAATTAAAAGCCTTAGTGATTAAGCCTAAAGTCACTGTTTCTTTCCCTCACTGCCTCACTGCCTCACTGCAACTGTTTTACTTTGTTTCTTTGGCTCTTTACTTCACTGCCTTAGGCTCATTGCCTTTGTCCCTTTGCTTCACTGTCACTAGCTCAGAACTATCTAGGAAACTTCAACTCACACACACCTTGTCTCTGTGGATCGACCCGTATTTGCATTGTTCTACACCACGACACCGTGCACTTGCGGTATTAGTTTCTGACTCTTTTAGAGAGCCACCAATACCTTTAGCTTCGGCTAGTTGAATTTATAGCCCTCGAGCTCGTCCCTGTTCCCGTTGCAGCTGGGAACGAAGTCTTTCCATCTCGGCTAGCTCCTTCCGGCGGATAGCATCCTCCAGCAACCTTCGGTTAGCAGCCTACAAAGCAACATGTCTCACATCACTAAATCGCTTCCTCCAATAATGGGTGAATGGTTAAGTAAAGGTGACTCACCATAGCGTCAAAGCTATCCGCCAAATCATCATAGAGGGGAACAACATTGATCATTTCATCGCCAGTATACGATCTAAAGTCAGGAGAAGTGAGTGCACCCAAAGAGTCACAGATCGGACCTGAGAAGGTAAAGAAAGTGCTACCACCCGAGTCGGGCCAGAAACATCTTTGGGAGGGTTCCCTAACACTTGATGTTCGCTACCAGAATTCTTCCCAGCAAGCGAGTTCTCAGGGCCCTTTGGCTCCTCTTCCTGGTCCGATCCGTCGGACTCCCCATCCGAGTCTCTGAAAATCTCCTCATCGTTTTCATTATCGGATATCACCATAACGACCTCAGCATCAGAAATAACATCCCCTTTTTCAGCAGGCGGTGCAATAGAATGCAGGGGAACACCCTCAGAAGCAGTCTCTTTCCCTTTACCTCCAGCTTTACCACCTACAATGGTAGATGAAACTTCAGAAGACTCCAGGGAAACTTCTTCAGAAGTGAGATAAGGGCAGTCGATCCTCGGGATCCTCAGCATCTTCACCACAGCAGGGCCGGCCTCTCCTTTATCAGATTTAGATTTCTGCACACGAGTCATCGTCAGATTTATTCAAGGAAACAAATAGGGGAAACTACATGTACTGTAAACAGAGAAGTATATTTGTTACCTTCCCTGTATCCTCCTCGACTCATGCGCTAGGACCTCTATTCCTCTTCCGAAGGGTTGAAACCCTAGGGTGACTACTTTGAGACTTAGGCTGAAAAAATACGAACAAATTAAAACACTACCTTATTGGTTACCCGAGCCGACCAATTGAGAAGATAAAAAAACTTACCCGATCAGCATTAACTACCCAGAATGGATAAGGCTCGGCCGGAGGTGGAAATTTGCCACTTAAAAGTGGACCATGAATAGAAAGAGGAACACGATCCCAGGCGACATCGCTAGTATGACGGGCGTGCTTGTTAGAAGTTGGTCCTCTCTCGGGATCCTCATCCAACACAAACTTCTTAAAAACCCCAGTGGGAGTCTTATTGCGATGAGGACTAGCAGCAAAACCAGCAATATCACCATTAGTAGAAGTCCCGCTTCGACAGTTGGCAACAAAGCTGGCATGGGTGTAGTCGCCCGCTTGAGAGGAATCATAGGTCGACCAAGAAGTATCAGTGCATTCGCCTCGCCCTCGCCTCTCCCATTCATCTATGAGGAGAAAGGTGTTACCATTCTATTGAGCTAGGGCACGAGACGGACGAATCTGGGATAAGACTTCATACATGAAAGGACGGCTAGGATCATATATAGGAAAGCGTAACCCGAGCTCTAATTGACCTTTGGTGATAACGGTCGCCTCGGCCGAGTGAGGAAACTTTAGAACTTCCTTCTTCAGAGTACCTTTTTAGCCCGACAACAGCCTGATATCATAACCATGGAGATCATAATCATCTGTCACCTGTTTGATGAACTGTTCATCCATCAAATCTTTGGCAACTCTCTTGTCATTCCTACATGAAAATGGAGGAGAACCATCTGAAAAAATAAAATTAAGAGCGCAATGATCATGATGCGACGGGCTGTCAATAATGAACAAGGATTCAAGAGGAGCAACATCTTCATCGAAAAACTATAACTTACACACCTTTTTCAGTCATAGAAGGAGTCGAAGAAGCCATGAGAGAAAACGAAAAGCGGAAGATAAGTCGAAGGAGGACGATGAAGTTCAAAAACCACAACAACAACAGCAGCATCGAAGAACAATAACGAGGTTTAAAGCAAAAACAAGGGTTTTTGAGGAAGAAACCTGGTGATGGAGTTAACTGAAGAACCAACAGTGAAAGAGAAATGGCGGAAATTAAGAAAGAGAAAGTACTGGTTGTCAAAAAGAGAATGAAAAAAGATTCAAGGGTCCAACCGACGAATTAGAAGAAGGTACGACCGGAGGAGAAGGTAGCAGGTCATAAAGATGAAGATAGTGGGGAAATTCATGGCGAGAAACGCGGCATGGCCAGCATCGTGGAAGCCGAAGCGATTTCTTCCCCTCGTGCCAAACACACGAGTGGAAGAAGGGGCATAAATATAGATGTAAACAATCCACAGACATAGGTGGAGCAATCCTAGGCAATGTCGTACCAGTGACAAAGGAAGAATGAAGCACCGAATCATTCCCTTAAAGCCTGAAGCTAGCACGTGAACAAACAGAGCTCGGATGTGATGGAGAGAAGTCTGTCGGACAACAAAGTAATAAAGGCTCTGACAAAGTAGTTGGAAAGATAAGAGGAATCTGGTCAAAGTAGGACTCGGGGCTAGTAATATCGGGCTAGGAATAAAGGACGACGTCGGATCATACTATACCAATCAGTCAATATCGGGAAGAAGAACATCGAGAGCTCACCAAGCCTGGGACGACACATAGGGAGGAATGTCACGTGATGCCCAAGAAGAACAGCAAGGAAGATACACTACGACACACACTGTAGTTTGGATGTACCATCAGGAGAGCCTAAAAATAGAGAGCTTTGTAGAGAGTGGAGGGCCAAGTAATTTCAGAGAGAGAAAAGTGTTCTAATACCATTGTGAGAGAATAGAGAACCTTTGTGTGAGAATCGTCACTTGTAACCTTGAATCGGGTAATAAGATCATCTTTTTAACACCGTGGACGTAGGTAATCATACCGAACCATGTATATTTTGTGTTCGTGTTCGTCTCTTGCTTGTTTATTTATGTTATGTGTTCTTAAGATTCATTAGATGTAGTAGTAGAATTTTCCACATCTTCACATAATTAGTTAATTTTCCTTACATCCATATTCCAATTTCGACTCTTGTCAGTGCATATCTGTTTTGAACTAATAAAACCTTAATCAAAGCAAAGAAAATGATCAATCAAAAGCTATTATTGTTATTAGTGTGAAACTCTTGTTAGTTCATACTTGTCTTGTCTTGAAATAGATGAAAATGATTACTTGGTACTTCAGACATGCAAAAATGTAAACTTTTGTCACTGCCTTCTGTGACTAATAGTAACTGAAGTATTCTTATTTTCCCGTGCTCTTCCGACTATTTTTCAGGAATTAAGGCCATCTCCTTGACTCTTTCCAAAAAATGAAAGAAAAAAAGAGTACATCTCCTTGGTTATATTATCTTCATGTGTTTCTTTTGTATCTCCACACCAAGCCGCCATCAAATGCGACAAAAATCCCTCATAGTACGAAGTAATAACTTTAGACATTCATTACAATATCTTTTTTGAATCGGATACAATATATCCATGTGGCCTATATCGTTTAAACGTACAATAGCAAAATTGTAAACCCCTTCCAAAAAGTGAAAGTGTGAGAAGTGGTAATCGATATAATTGAGATCAGGTATACTTCATTGTTGGTCTTTTTTGGTTGGGATAAGTACCCAGCTAACATTTATCCAATATTAGGGGTTGGTATCTAGACTGGATGTTGACTTGTGTTGGCTTATTTAAGTGATAAAGAGGTCTCCAACAACTGCAACACAACATCTTCTTATTTATACAGATTGACGTCATCCTTCCTCTTCACTGTGTTCGTAAATTTCAGACAAAGAGGTCTCCAACAACTGCCTCCATTTTTGCTTCTTTCAGTTTCAGATGAAATCCAAATAAGAATTTATTTAATATGGGTTTAATTATGGTTTTGAGTTGGAATTTGGATTGGGATTTAGGGTTTCAATTGCTTCACAATAGAATTGATTCAACTAGGGTTTAATTATGGGTTTGAGTAGGAATTTTGGTTGGGATTTTATTAGGGTTTCAATTAGATTTGATGAAAGAAAAAGAAGTTATTAGTTCTTACTGCAGATTTAAAAGAGATGAGTTGCAGATTTTAGATTTAAACATAATCTCTTATTGATTTCAACTATTTAAAGTTTTTTTTCCATTATTGAAAACAAGTATATTCTTGGTGTTTTCATTGTTCATGAAGGAAAATTAGTGATATTATTTTAGGGTTCTTATTTTCTTATGAAACTGTGTTTCAAAAAAAAAAAAATTATTTTGCAACTACTACTGTTTGTTTCTGCCCCGTAAATGGTGGTCGAACTTGAGAAAATGGTACACTGTTGTTGATGACGCTAAATAATCAAATTTAATTTATTTTTTTTAATAACTGGTAAACATAAGTCAAGATTTTAGTGGTCAATGAGGGTCAACGTCGAGTCCAAGCACCAATCCTTAACATTGGACAAATGTTAGACCAAAGACTAGTGTTTGACAAAACCTGAGTACTAAAATCTAATTATTCCTTTTTGATTTTACAACAGTGAAGGTGATACCTTTTCACATCCATGTGTACCATACAACTTAAGATCAAACTGTTAATTACCAACACACTTCATAGTAACCATATCCCCATGGCCTAATTCATGTGCTTCAACAAAATCAGGCCATCCTTTTCGGAAGGATAAACCACCACATTCTTCCTCTTTAACCTTTACATAATAACATCTTGATTTCTTATAAAATCAAACAAACAGTAAAAGAACAAACCTTAAAAATTTTAATTTCTTGACTAAGTTTTATCCTTCAATTTATAAGAACAGGATCCAAAAGAGATGATTTTCTATCAAAGATTATCACCTGCGACCCAAAAAAAAAAGAAAAGAAAGAAAGAACATAAAAATAAAATAAAAAAGTAAAAGAAAGGGAGGAGAAGAAGAAGAGATAAGTTGTGAATGAAACAGAAAATAAGATTAAGGTTTAAGAGAAAGAAAAATTAGGGTTTGAGAAAAAGAAAAAAACTACAAATCGGTTATGAGGTGCATACACGCATAATAAGTGTGATAAATATGATGTTCTTGTAAGAAATATTGGTGGTGTGAAAAAACACGAGGTTTCTGTTGGTCTATATTCTTTTGGTGGGTCCACAAGCTCTAAGAAGAGAGATTTTTTCAGCTTTTAACCACAACAAAGGAAATTCACCTTAAATCATATTATTAATATGGATGGATAAAATAAACTTGCTTTGCTGATTTGTATTGAAGCTTTTGTTAGATATTGGAAGTTCTAGAAAACCATCTGCAACTGCGTAAGTTTATGAGGAAATGGTTTTACAGTTGTCTTATATTGATAGATGGGTAGTTCTTTTTTCTTCTCGCGGATAAAATCAAATTCAGTTCTTCCTATATCTTCGCTATGAAATCAGGGTGTTCATTCCTTCTTCTCCATTCACCACCAAAACTGCAAGTTTGGGGATTTGGTAAGTTTCTCCTTTTTTTTTTTTTTTTTTTTTTTTTTTTTTAATTGGTGTTTTTGTAGTATATTTGTTACCAGATGTTGTAATCCCTTCTTATCTTTGTTCTTTCTATATCAATCAGATTTTTTTGGTTTAGTAAATAGAAACATTTTACCACAAGTTTGTATAACCAGTAGAATACTATTTCAATACACTCATATTAGGGAGCTAAAAACCAACTGAAAAATATTTCACTAATCACTCATACTAGGTAATAGATATATATTCCTATTGCATATGTTCCTGCAAAAACTTTAACTTAAAAGAACCTTCATGCTATGGGTTTGCAAATAAAAGATGAAGGTTTACTTCTTGAAGTTTTCTTTAAAGGAAAAGTAGTACATAACTGCTTCCTTCAGAGTGACACTTGTTTTGGTTTAATAAGTTATTTAATCCCTATCAAGTATTTTATCAAACAGTTAGAAGTAAGTTTTATTGAATCTGTTCCAGATTTGATTACAATGAATAAGCAACCAAATGTCTTACAACATTCAGAATGCAGCAGAAAAGAATTCTATCCAAATTAAACCCGTTCTTTTTTGATTTGGGAAGAAACCACACACAATTGGGTCAAAAAATTGAAAACCATCATTTACCAATTCAACAAAAAAATCTACTAACAAAATATTGGAAAACTAGGGAAAACGAGAAACTTACATTGTATGAGCATAGGGTATCTCCAATTGAGGATCAACTATCCTATTATAACACAATTTCAATTTCATATACTAACTTTGATTGAGAGAAACCCTTATTATTCTTATACACATCGGCCACTCGGCCTACACCTCGGGTGTACAAGCGACAAAATCGATACACCTCGTCCAGTAACTCGTCCTACACCTGGCATATATCAGGTCTGATTCTGGGGCTAGGCTTTGATACCATGTTAAAGTCTGCGGGCATCCAACTCAAAACCAATTGGCAATGAGTGGAGCGGCCCTTCCATATTATATTTAAGTTGATTTTGCGTAATCTAGCAATTAATGTTGGATTATTTTCATTTCACATGCCCCTTCACATGTAAGGCCGATCATTCAGACTAACACGTGGACCTAAGTATGAGTGACCAGTCAATCGATAACTGGTGTACATGTGATTAAATTGGTACACAACGGCCACTCGGCCTACACCTAGGGAGTACAATCGACAAAATCTGTATACTCCGTCCAGTAACTTGGCCTACACCCAGCGTACAACAGATTTGTGTCCGGGGCTTGGATTTGATACTGATACCATGTTAAAGTCTATAGGCATCCAAGTCAAAACCAATTTCCTAGAAGTGGAGAGGCCCTTAATATATTTAAGTTAATTAAGGTTAATTAATTACCAATATGGGACTATTGTCCTTCAATTTCCACACTCCCACTCACGTGTACGACCAGTAACTCGGCCTAACACGTTGACCTACGTACGTAATGATCAAAGTCGGGTCATGAGTGAAAAACACAAGTGACAAATTCAGTCATGGTGGCAAAAACCGGGCCTACTCCCTGCATACGGGCCTAGATCTGATACCATGTTAAAGCCTGCGGGCATCCAACTCAAAACCAATTGGCGATGAGTGGAGCGGCCCTTCCATATTGTATTTCAATTAATTATGCGGAATCTAGCGATGTTGGACTATTGTCCTCTGACACCCCCCCCCCCCCCCCCCTCACGTGTAAGGTCAGTCATTCAGCCTAACACGTGGACCTACATACAAGTGACCAGTCAATTAATAACAGGTGTACATGTGACTAAATCGGTACACATCGGCCACTCAGCCTACACCTCGGGTGTGCAAGCGAAAAAATAGGTACACTTCGGTCAGTATTTCGGCATACACCCGGCGTATAGCAGGTCTGGGTCTGGGACTTTGCTGTGATACCATGATAAAATCTGAGGACATCCCACTCAAAACCAATTGGCAATGAGTGTAGAGACCCTTCCGTATTATATTTAAAGTTAATTAAGGGGATATAAGCAATGTGGAATTATTGTCATTTCACAGATAATTTGATGACCGGATAACACAGGATGGTCGTCTGAACATCTGATTCTGCCTTGCGGCTTAAAGATAGGTTTGAAGGTAAGAAATTACCGAATGACCTGCACTTTTTTTTGTTTTTTCTTTTGCTTATGCCAGGAGTTTATTTGACATTTTTAATTTATCGGTGAAGTAGTTTGTTAGGGTACCGACCCTAAACTCGTCATAAGCCCATGGGTAAAACTCAACTCAAAAACCGGTTGACTAGATGAAGGAACCCATTGACTTATAAACTACCCAATTAATCCCCATCTAACCAATATGGGACTAAGGTTCCAACATCCCACCACGCTTCCAGACCCAACGTCCTCGTTGGCCCACTCTATCGACACTGACCCGGCGGTAGTCATTTCCTTATGGCAGCTCCACTCGACTATCAGTATTCAATGCGATGACAACTAATCCCATACATAGATGCCCCTACACCTTAATCCAGCCTATAGGTCACCCCTTCCATGGAGCGGGTATGGGTCGTGGCGGTTGGCTCTGATACCAAATGTTAGGATACCGACCCTAAACTCGTCATAAGCCCATGGGTAGAACTCAATTCAAAAACCGTTTGACTAGATGAGGGAACTCATTGACTTATAAAATATCCAATTAAGCCCCATCTAATCAATGTGGGACTAAGGTGTCAACATAGTTAATGATAAACTCGTTAAATGAAGGTGCTTAAAATCCTTCAAACTATTATTGAACGTAAAAAACATGCAAAATTGAAAGAAAAATTGCGTAGATTGAATATGTCTTGAAGGTCCACCCCTATGTACCGTCCAAAAATAAAACCAACAAAAATAAAAAGGACTTTTTGAGATGGTCATACGACCAGAGAAAATCATAAAGATAGTCTGGATACAAGTCTAGGAACCGGCTAAAAAGAAAAGTGGGAATGTTATAAATGTTCTCCATTTTTGTTGATTTTGCACAAATACTTTCGAGGCGTAAAAAATAGTTTTTTTGAAGTCAATTTGACAAAGTTGCTTCCACAAAGTTGTATAAAATTGCGTCCACTTCTCGAAGAAATTTGTGCCAGTTGTGTCCATTTCTGAAAGCAACTTGTGCTAGTTGCTTCCACTTTTCAGAAAATAGGGGTACTTTTAAAAGTTGAATAAAGATAAATTTTAAGGGGAAAATTTTTAGGGATATTTAAATAATGTTCCCAAAAGAAAAAGCACCGTCATTCCTGTAGGAGTCCTGGTATGCACTTATGAGTGCGTTGAGGCTGCACTAGCAACTGCAAGATTTCTTACTCAATTGTCCTTTTTTTTCTTTTTGTTTTTTCCAGTAATCTGAATTTCTAAACTTTTTTTTTTCTCATTTCGTGGAATCATGGAAGATGAAACCATAGGTAGTGACGATATATAGTGGTTTGTGAGATACTAACGGTTCCCAAAAGAAAACCATGGAAGTAGAATTCGGGTGAAATCACTTATGCGATTCAAGTGCGTTTGTAAACATTGGCTTGGTTGATTCAAGAAGACTCATACTTCATTTGTTTACATCTATCCCGGTCAAAAACACACACATCTCTCTTTTATGTAATAATGGATCCAGGAGATTGATACACGGATAAAAGATTTACTGGACGAGATGAGTTTTTCTTGACAGCTGATTGTTGGGTGCAATAATCAAAAACAAGGAAAAATCAAATAAGTAAAAGTTATTGATACTTAGCTTCTTTATAATGGAAGTGATCGATTTGATGAAACGGACGAGCTCCCCATATCTCTGTGACAACAATAAGGCAAAACCTTGAAAAAACAGAGCGAGTCACGTGTTCAACACGTTGCCCTTAAGACATTAGCGCTTAGCTACACTCAAGAGTGATGTTATAACCCTCACAGAACGAATATCTCCAGGATAAAACACCCTACTACACCTACTACTAGCATATATAGTAGATGCTCAACTTGAGCTTGGCAACTCCGAAAAAAACATAAAAGAAAACTTGAACACTTGAGAAAACAATATAAAATATTTTTTTCCTTAGGGTCCCTCTAAATATAGAGCAAACCCTTTCCCATAGATTTTACAAAAGTAGTGAATTTGTTTATATAATTGACAAATATAACTTAAGAAGAAAAACTCCCCGATGTGGGACTAAAAGGTTTATATAGTTTCTTAAAACTACTAAAAATTGGAAACTCCACAACGTGGGACTAATAAGTTTCATTCACAAAATAAAACAATAAATTATAATTTTTTAATAAAACTTCAAAAAATTATTTTTTATTAATCGTTTTCCAACAATACCCCACATGAATGAAAACTCAATAAAACATGAAAACACAGATAGATCTTGGTAAATCAACATCCCAATCTCACAATCCAAACAGACTGATCGTGCATGTGTTGAAATCATACTAGTCATTTCTACGTCCTCTCCCTCACACAAAAGTGTGTTGACCCCAGGGTCATACTATGGATTGCACAAATCATAATAGTATTGAGAGCTTTCATCTTTAGTTCTCACATGGTGAGACTATAGGTATCTTTCACCAAAGTGAAAAAGAATGAACTAGTGAACCCTTAGTGACCTTTAGGTTCTAAGTTCCAGTAATACCAAAACCATCAAAACGAAAATCACATAAAAAGCGCAGGAAATACCATTTTAGGCAGAGGTCTCCATGAGGTCTTGAACCTTTGCTTAGTGAGATATTACCGGAATTACTTGCTAGAGACAGTGAACTATGTCTTGAACTTCTAGCATTTGATGTAATTCGCGATAACAACCACGGGTGATATCTCCAAGGTTGCTGCCAAGCTTGTGCCGTTTTGTCCAATTTGGCCCTGGACATATCATGTTTCTCAGAATGCTCTAGAGAATCAAAGATCATATTCTCATAGGAAGCGGCACACTTCCTCATTCAGATAGGTGAGTTTCCATAAAGAGTATTACTGCTACACCCCACTTCAATCTTAAATTGAAACTATAAAACTCATTAAGACTTCTTATAAGTCATCCTTCACATGCAGTCACACTATGAAGTCTACGCCATAGGGAAGGGACAGAGAATAAAATTCTCTGAGAGTGTTTACCTTTTCCCACCACAAATTAGTTGTCTCATTCGAAACCTTGATCTTGGGATCTCCGGTCAGCAAGGTTGAGTATCCTTCATGGCAAGTTTAATTTATGAGCTTAAACCCCTTCCCCCTCGATGCATTTCTAACTATCTATTTGGATAAACCTTTCGTCAAAGGTTGCGCGATATTCTCCTTGGATTTTATCCAATCAATGGAAATAACGCCGATTGAGATTAGTTATTTTCAGCTTGAGCTATTATAGCTTGGCTAACACAATGTATAGATATAGCTGGCACAGGCCTATGCCAGAGAGGAATGTCTTCTAAAAAGCATCTTAGGCACTCGGCCCCCTCTCGTGCTTTATCTAACTCAATACTCTCAGATTCCATAATGAATTGAGCAATATATGTTCGTTTGTAAATCTTCCGAAAACAAACCCTCATGCTAGAGTGAAACATATCCACTCGTAGACTTAGACTCCTCTGAGTCAACTATCCAGTTTACATCACAAAGTCCCTCAAGGACAACAAGATACCTTTGATAAATCAAATAAAAGGTAATAGAGTATTTTAGGTACCATAATACTCTACTGAGTGCATCTGAATGTTATTGCTCTGGACTAAAATTATATCTACTTAACTTACTCACAATATAGGAAATGTCTGGACTCTTACAGTTCATTAAATTCATCACACATCCTATAGCTCTTGAGTATTCAAGTTAAGATACTCCATTACCCTTTTTTTCTTGAGTCTACAAGAATAATCGTACGGAGTACAAGCAGGATTACAATCACACTGATTGTATCTCTTAAGCACAAATTCAACATAATGAGAATGCCTAAGACTACATATGTTAGATTATTTTCTAATCCTCATCCCTAAGATTACATCAACAGGGCCTAAGTCTTTCAAGTCAACGTTCTCATTCAGCGCATGTTTTTAGTGGAATTAATCACATCTATGTTTGTATCAAGTATAAGCATATCATCAACATACAAGCATACAATCACACAGGCATCCTTAACAAGTTACTTGTAAATATACTTGTCAGATTCATTAACTTAAATTCACTACACATTATCACATGATCAAATTTTCCATGTCACTGTTTACGTGCTTATTTTAGAAACCATACAAAATTTTGTTCAACTTACAAGCTTTTTCATCATAACATTTCACCACAAAGTCTTCAAGTTGGTCTATGTAAATTTCTTTATCTGATTCACGATTTTAGAAAAGCTATCTTAACATCCATATGATGTATCTGTAATTTATTTTTTACAGCAATAACAATTAGTATCTCAACGGAAGTAAATCTCGTCACATGTGAATAAGAATCAAGGAAATATACACCTTATTTTAGTTTATAGCCTTTAGCTACCAACTTAGTCTAATATTTTTCCACAGTTCCATATACCTAATGTTTCCTCTTAAAGACTCATTTACATCTCATGGTCTTACTCTCTAGAGGTAAATTATAAACCTCCCAAGTCAGGTTCCGACGGACTGAGTCCATTTCACTAAATGAAGCTTATTACCAGAATGGGGTTTCAGTAGATATCAAGTCTTCTTTACAAGTACAGGGCTTAGACTAAGCTAGACATGTTATGAAGTCGGCTTCATAAGAAGTCTCAAGTCTAATTGTTTTAATTCTCTTAGGCTCAACCTTAACTCCATCTTCCTTTAAGATAAGTTCTGACTATTTGAAAATAAATCTAGGGGATCAACATCACATATCTAATGAGGTACATGATTAAGAATAAACATGTTCAAAGAACTTAGCAACCCTAGATTCCGTAATAATATTCACACCAAAGCCAGAAAAAATCAGAACAAACTACCAAAAATCTATATGTATAAGTATACTCAGGATATCCTATATGAAGACACAATCAACATTTTTGGTTTCTATCTAGTTCTTTTAGGAAGAGGGATGACAATCTTAGTCAAACACCCCCACACTTTGACGTATTCATAAGAAGGTCATCTACCTTTCCATAAATCATATGGAGTTTAATCTGATCCTTAAGGGTACTATATTCAAGATATACTAGTTAAGAGGACTTCCTCCCCCCACAAGGCCGCAGGTAATCGTGAACTAATCAACATGGCAATTATCATCTTCTTAAGGATACAGTTGTTATGTTCAAGGCTTCTAATTGGTTTTGAACTTCAAGTTTATACATCTTAAGGCTTCTAAGGAATCATCTTTATCCCTAAGAAAGTATACAAGATAGTACCTCGTACAATCATTCACGAAAGTTATAAACCACCTTTTACCATAGTGGTTTTGGGTTGAACTCATGTCAACTAGGACTAACTGAATTAATTCTAAGAGCTTAGAATTATTATTAACATTTGTGCTAAAATATTTTATAGCATATTCATTTCACTTTTGAGTTCAAGATCCAAACTAAATTTGGGTACGTATCCTATGCGAGGCAGTTTATGCATTGACTAAAAATTTTACGGTTCCATGTCTACCATGCAAAACATTGAAAGACACACAAAAGAAAGCACAAGAATCAACTATGTTCACTTCATCAAATTTTTCTTTAAACTTATATAGACCCTAAGTCCTATAACTGTCGCCTAAAAATCAATGCCCTTAGTTATAACAAGTTTTCCAAATTTAATTAAGATCTTCAATTTTTTAACATCTTCAAGAGAACAAGATACAAGATTCTTTCATATGCTCGGAACATGAAAACTTCATTCAGTGTGAGAATATTACAGATATGAGCTTATGCTCGACCTTTCCCTTTTATGCAACCTCTGTCACAGATGAGTTACTCATATAGAGTTTCTCGACATCCCTTATCTTCTGATAAGAGGTGAACAGGTCTCTGTTTCAACAAACATACTTAGTGGCTCCAGAGTCCACCTACCAGTCTCTCACATTGGTTATTAAAATAACTTCCGACATCATGTCAATGAACTCGTTCTAATTTGTTTCAACTAAATTAGCATTAACTTTATACTTATTAAGGTTTTATGTTGTCTACACTTTAATGCCGTATGGCCAGGAATTTTACAAACATAAAAATCACCCTTAATTAAAGTAATTTCGGATTCAGTTTTACGAAACATACCTTTCTTATGAAGACTATGCTTAGAGTTGTGTTTGATGTTCTCGCCTTTGTTAGCTTTGGAAGACTTGTGTTCATCCACATGCGCCTGGTAGCCATGTTCCTTTTCAATTTCATGTCACAAACTTCGTTTATACTCTGACCACGGACACGGTAATTTCCCAATCACCTTTCTTATGAAGACTATGCTTAGAGTTGTGTTTGATGTTCTCGTCTTTGTCAGCTTTGGAAGACTTGTGTTCATCCACATGCTCCCGGTAGCCATGTTCCTTTTCAATTTCATGTCACAAACTTCGTTTATACTCTCACCACGGACACGGTAATTTCCCAATCACCTAATACACCACATCTCACAAACCTTAGATCAGATAAAATATGAGTTTTCAAGATAATATCTAGATTTATAAACATCGTTTGAACCACCATATCAAAAAACTCATGGTTACCCCATAAAAACTACTTTAGTTAACAACAAAATTCTGCTCGTTAGAATTTTTCAGGAACGTTTCTCTGTTTTGTAAAATATCGAAAAAATACTTTTACAACTCCAAAAATTCTGAAATTTTACGTGGGTAACTATCAGGATGTCTACTACGTTATCTCAAAAGGGTTCATCTCATTCTAGGTTAAGAGATAAACTCGAAACTCTACAGCTGACCAAAAATTCGTTTTTTGTTTTTCACTCCACAATTAACATCCATGATTCACAAACCAACCAACCATTTTCGATTATTACAAATTCTAATGTCTTAAGATTGTTGAGTGCAATAATCAAAAACAAGGAAAAATCAAATAAGCAAAAGTTATTGATACTTAGCTCCTTTATAATGGAAGTGATCGAATTGATGAAACGGACGAGCTCCTCATATCTCGCGACAGCAACAAGGCAAAACTTTGGAAAAACAGAGTGAGTCACGTGTTCAACATGTTGCCCTTAAGACATTAGCGCCCGGCTACTCTCAAGAGTGATGCTATAGCCCTCACAGGACGAATATCTCCAAGATAAAATACCCTACTACACCTACTACTAGCATATATAGTAGATGCTCAACTTGAGCTTGGAAACTCCGAAAAAACCATAAAGAAAAAACTCGAACACTTGAGAAAACAATATAAAATATTTTTTTCCTTAGGGGTCCCTCTAAATATAGAGCAACCCCTTTCCCATAGATTTTATAAAAATAGTGAATTTGTTTATATAATTGATAAATATAACTTAAGAAGAAAAACTCCCCGATGTGGTACAAAAATGTTTATATAGTTTCTTAAAACTACTAAAAATTGGAAACTACACAACGTGGGACTAATAAGTTTCATTCACAAAAGAAAACAATAAATTATAATTTTTTATTAAAACTTCAAAAAATTATTTTTTATTAATCATTTTCCAACACAGACTTGTCATTGGAAGGCGTAGCAGATATTCAGAGCTTAAGAAGGACAAACTTGTTCTGTTATGATCAAATTTTAGGACCGGTGAATGGTTTGATCTGTTTCATTGATAAGCACAAGTATGCTGTTTTCGTATATAATATCAACACAAGAGAAGCATCACCGTGGATTCGCTCGACATTATTTCCGGATCAAAAGAAAAAGCATCCAGAAAGATACACCCAGGGTTCTTGCCGTCCTACCTGTCAGTTTGGATTTGATCCTACCACCAAGGAACACAAGGTGTTGTGTATGTGGAGTATATCTCGAAGAGGCAGTAATTTTTCTGAAGTCCGCGAGATCTTGACTTTAGGAAAAGGTACTTGGAAAGGATAGATGCGGTACCACCTTGTAATCTTGGTGACCGTTTGCCTTGCGTGGGTGCGAGTGGCTCTATATATAGCCTGCACCGATATGCTTACTCATCCGCAGGAATTGCATCGTTATCCTTTATTTATTCGGAAAATGGGTCATTTGTCCAAATATTTTTAAATCACGGTTCAAATGGACGAGTAAAAAATAGTTTGGGTGAAATGGCCAAAAAGAAAATAGTAAGAATGAAACTGGTTTCATCCTACCTTAAATTTAAAAAATAGCAAGGATGAAACTGGATACATCTTATGTAAATTAAAAATAAGAAAAAATATTTGACAATGGGCACGATGAAACTATTTACATCCTGCCTATTTTTACATTTTTGTCCATTTAAACAGTATCAAAATCTAACTGTCTATTTCATCCAGAAATTATTGATTTTGGTCTTTTTAACCAATTTTGGGTTATTTATTGAAGCGTTTGATGTTGGAACTGAAAAGTTCCGAACGATTCAAATCCCAAATTTCATTCCAGATCCACCTCTGGATCGAGATGAACATTTGCACAGCTACATCCGTCTAATGGAACTATACGGTTCTGCAGCAGTAGTACTTAGATTAAGCGCTTACACTGTCAAGCTATGGATATTGGACGATCGTTTTCATGATAATGAGAAGGGCAACAGAACTTCGGCCTTTGGAAATCTTGGTGACGGAGTTTGGACCGTGGACATTATCATATTACCTTTTCCTTGGGATATAAATTGAGCTCTCAGCATTTATGCTGTTGTTGGAACGTTCCAATCAATCCTCCTAAGTTATAGAGCTTTCAAGCGATATATAAACTCCGTCTCTCTCCATTCGTATAATCAGAAAGAAAAGACTTTTACAGAAATACAGATATTATAACTAATGGAGCTCACATTTAAATTCCAGGTTTTTCCTGCATTAAAGTTTTTACACCTTTTGTCGAAAGCCTGTTGTGTTGGAAATAATTTAAAATATACAGGATTTGGTTAATTTTGTTAAATAATATTTTGGATTAGATTTATTTATTTGATTTTTATAAAAGAAAAAAATTAGGAAATGTTAAACGTCTCGTAATTGGGGACGTGTGAAAGTGGGCAGGTCTGATCCTACTATTTAGGAATAGTTGAACGTGTTTTATATTGAGAGTAGTGGCTAAAAATTAGGGAATTAATATGACTGGGTTTGTAGGGTTTTAGAGTTTCTGTTATTTGTAAAGCCTATATAAGGCAGAGTTTAATTAACGAAAAATGCAGAAGAACATTTTTATCAATGTAGAGTTTAATTCCGGGCATTGTGTGTTTCAATCTCTTTCTCACTCCTCTCCGTGCCATGTTGGGAAAATCTCACATTTTGCGTGTTCAGTCGAAAGCAGTGAAGCAATAGCGATGTACTAAATTCCAGTCTCCAGTAGTATCTTGACAAAATACAATTTTTTATTAATGGATTATTTTCTTAGTACAATTTCACTCTATCAATAAATTTCAATTAGTACAAGTTTATCTCTACCTTATCAAGTGCATAACATCATAAAATCTTAATTATAATTGCTCAGCGAGGATTGTTCATAGACCCGATAACATTGGTTTCCAAGCTATACACGCTAGATAGATTGACTGAACTCAACAACATACTATGGAGGTCTATTGGCTCTGATAGTAAACTTGTTGTGTCTTCGTAGTACTGCTGCTGAGTATCCCATCCGCTGGGAGGCTCTAACCTTGTCAAACTTAGCAAGTCTGCAGCAACTTGCTTCATTGTTGGTCTATATTTACCCTTCCAGTTCAAACATTTCTTCGCCAACACTGTAACTTCTAGAACTTGTTCCTGATTTCCCACATTCTTAAATGGAGCATTAATGAGTCGGAACACGTCATGCTTGTCTGCTAAAGAAACAAAATACGTTGCAAGATTTCTTTGTTCTTCGGGTCTTTCAAGACAAAGTGGTTTTTCTCCTGTTAAGAGCTCCAGAAGCAAAACACCGAAGCTATAAACATCACTTTTATCTGTTAATTGGCTTGAATTGAAGTATTCCGGATCCAAATATCCCAAGGTACCTTGAACAAGGGTGTTTAGACGAGTCTGATCCAAGGGAACCAACCTTGATGCTCCGAAGTCTGAAACTTTAGCAATGTAATTTTCATCCAGTAATACGTTTGTAGACTTTATATCTCTATGAATAATTGGTGGAGATGCCGCAGAATGTAAATAAGCAATTGCGCTTGCAACTTCAGTAGCAATTTTCAGACGACTTTCCCAAGCCATGGAGAACAACTCAGTAGCGCCCTTAGAATAGATATGCTGGAAAAGGGTACCGTTAGATACAAACTCATAAACAAGCAAAGGAACTTCAGTCTCTAAACAACAACCTAAGAGATTCACTACGTTTCGGTGGTTAATCTGCGTTAAAATCACAACCTCATTTACAAATTGTTCAATTTGAGTCTGGTCAATTACGTTCGACTTCTTAATTGCAACAACACGATTATCAGATAAAGTTCCCTTGTAAACTGTACCAAAACCTCCTTTTCCTAGGACTTGACTTTCATGATAATTGTTGGTTGCCAATTTTAATTCTTCTTCTGTAAAGATCTTCGTTGAGTCTACGCTACCTTCATTCGATGTTAATTGCTTTCTTAGTAGTAATCCTCCATTTTTCTTAAAGAAATTCTCTTTAGTTTTGAATAGTGTTTGCTTCCTTTTGCTTATGTAGAAAATTAAGCTGCATAAAATGGCTAACATGAACCCTAAACTAATACCTACAACAACATCAATTATTGCAGTTATATACAAGTTGGTTATTTATATGTACGATATAAATGAGTATGTGAGGAAGTGAATGAGTAGGCATTAAGTAACATACCAAGTGCAACCCTTATGACTGGAAATCCTTCCTTCGTTGCATGTGCCGGTTTGATGACGATAGTGCAGCCACTACCATGTCTCAATCCATCACCGGAACTACCTTCTGGACAAGCAGAACAATTATAACCGCCATTTGTATTGGTACAGATCGCAGAGCAGGGGTTGTTGTTTTGATCCTCACATTCATTTACATCTGATAAACACTAATAAGCGCTCAAATCAATATAATCTAATTAGCGTATGACGGATCCATTTACATTTAATTGTTTTTGCAGAACATACCTTTGCATCCAAGATAAGGGTTTCCTTCAAAACCTTTATGGCAAGCGCAACGATATCCAGGGTTATTGATTGCTTCACTGCAAAAACTATTATTCTTGCATGCATAAATAGAAGATTGTACTTTCGCTACCTCACAACTCTGAGCTGCTATAGCCCAATCAAGTACCAATGGCAAGACCATGCTAGGCTCAGTAAGGCGTCCTCCGAATAGAAGATCTGATGCTTGGAATGTGTATTCTCCTATTTCAACCAAGAAGCCAAAGTTGCACGGACTGAAAGACAAAATGCTGGGTGAAAACTCACTCACCGTTGCGTCAAATAAGTTCAAGCTCTTTGGAATGGTTCTCTGGCAACACCCAGCAGTGTCATTGCAGAATCCTTCTACCACATCTGCCCTGCTCGTACATGTTGATATACATCCTTCTGTATCACCCTTCATACTCAAATCTGTGTTGCACCCAATCCCGATAAACATATTTTTTGTATATGAGAAGGTAAATGGGGTACTTCGCAAATCCAATGTGTAAAGCGGTTTGTCTAACACCAACTTGCCTGTTTTGTCGTCGTAACATTTTGAAGCTATGACTGGGTTTTTAATGCGAAATTCTGTCTCTGTTATACTTAAAATCTCCAAGTGGTAATTAGCTAATCCAATAAAGGGTTTAGGGGGATTGTAAGTAGTATTGCATACAATGTAATACAACTTTCCATCATTATCTTCATCATATGAGCAATCACCTATACCGAATGGGTATGGAATAGTAATATTCCCACATTTCGATTGGCAACCAGGTTTCACCTGTTCGATTGATGATTCAGCTGATAATGATGAAAATAGGGATGCCAGAACTGACAATTCTAGTAGAAGTGATAATGGTGGAAACATTTCAATTTCCTTAACCTCTCTAAATTTCCTTGTGAATACAAGTGTTCCACATATATTCAAAAACTCCAATTAAGGCCTAGTTTGACTTTGGCAATAACTCAAGTGCTGAGTAATTAATTTGCCCATGATGTAAAGCAGTCACAGCACTACTTGACCTCATCTATGACACTTCAATTTTGTTTATTCTTTCTGAAAGCAAGTAAGAACGTACATTCACAGCGCCACCAGTGATTGCAACTTACTTTCTCCTGATCAACTGTTTGTGATGTGTAGTGGCGGGGGCAGCTACCATAACTTACCTACCGGTTCCCAAAGCCTTTTCATACAAAAATATTTTTAAACTTGTCTTTTTATTTAGTATTTGCCACAGTAGAGGTGCAGGAATACTTGCAATTAGTTAATGAAATGAGGCAAAACACCACCTGGAATCAGTAGAAAATAAAATGGTGAATAGCTTGTTGAGAAGAAATGCAGCATCAACGTGCAAGGCATAATTAATCCTACCGACATCTTAAACAATGTATATAGAGTCCTGTACGTGTCACTGGGGGGCGCATACAGCAACATCAAGATGACAACCGGTGACGGTTGGCTTACTCTAAGACTTTAAGTGGACATTTCATCAAGAGCTATTTTCTTAGTTGCATGTGAACATTAGACGTGATGTGGTCTGTAATCAATGCAGGATTGATATTCATAAATATATTGTTAATTGATCATTATACCACCTACTCACTCGGTTACCCTTGCGGAATCCTATTGGGGACTTATCCTCATAACGATCAAAATGGGATGTCGACTCAAATAGTAACTTAATATTATCAGCAACTATTACTAGTAGAATACTTACTAGACCAACAAATTATAAATCCTACTAGTATTTCTTGGATTAAAGGCTCTATTTAGGGGTGTGCAACGGACGGACGGTTGTGGATTAGGGGTCATCCGCAACCAAACCGTCAAAATTGTGGATTTAGAAAATTGAACCGTAACCGGCCCAATCACCCGCGGATTTGACATCCACGGATTAGCGGGTGATGCGGACCGGATACGGATTAACTGCGGATTTAGAATTTAAAAAAAAAAAAGTCTGCCTAACTGCAAAAATCCCTTCGTATGGGTAATTGATCTCTATATTTATGTTAACTCACGGTCTCACTCCCATGATAATAAATTAATAACAATTAAGTAAATGCCAAAGTTCTGTTGCACAACATTATGAGTACAATATATACTTACTAGGTAGTAATCTTAATTAACACTACAACTGATAAGTGTGGTGATCTTTAATCATTTGATTAAGCACCTTGTTTTTTAAAACGAAATTAATTTCCTCTATGAATTGACAAACAACAGGATAAATTTCCTGGATTAGTGCTTTAGAAGGATTATTGTCCACATTAGACCACCTTTGGCGGATAATTAGCTACCTTGTTTTGTGTTTATATTCAGTATCAAGAGGAGGGCATAGCTTCTTTTTCTAGTAGTTCTCACAACACACGGAGTGGATCACATGCAAGCATCGAGAAGCTTCAAAACATTCAGTTTCTTCAAGAAGATTATGCAGATCTTGAAGTGTTCTCTGAAGAGGACGAACCTCTTATTCCCAGTAAATTAAATTAGAGATATCTAAACTAATCTAAATCTAAAACTCTTTTTTTGCGGATGCGGGTGAATCCGCGGATTTCAAAGTCCAACCGCAACCAAACCGCTAAACCTTGCGGATTTGAAAACTCAACCGTATCCTGTCCATAAATTCTTGCGGATTAATTTTCACCCACAATTTTACGGACGGTTACGAATGAAAATTGCGGTTTCGGTTTTTCTGCACATCCCTAGTCCTACTGCACATGAAGTAATAATCTTCAAAGAATCAAAAAAAATCCAAAAGTCATTTAGAACAGCAAAGCATTTTTGGGTTAGTGTCCATGTACAACTGACCATTGGTCATGATTCTTTCACATAGTTGGCAACCCATCTCTGACTCTTATTTTGTCTTACTTTGAGCAACAAACTTTGTTGCATTGAACGTGTAGAAAATACTTAGCGAGTTTCAGGAGTACCACCAACCAACCAGTTATTTTATATGGTAAAGTCAGGATCATGCATGTGAGAAAGCGTTGCAACCAGTTAATTTGGTCAGTGAAAACTTTGTTGTTTTAGAAAGTACTGCTTATCACTGAATTCCCCAACTCTTTACTCTTATTTTGTCTGATGTGGTAAACTGATGGAGTTTGGTATTGGAGTTTACCCTAGTATGATTGAGAACCTGACAGTGATACATTGTTGTGAGACAGTTTTTAAAAATTACATTATATATTTTTGCAGTTTTCTTTGGTTTAAAAGATCTTGGATTCGAATTCGGGGGTTTATAAGACGAGTAAAATATGACCATGGTTCAAATAATACTGTTTTAATATCCAAATTTGGATATATTGCCCAAAATGTTAAAAACCTTTAATTTGTGACTGACCAGTGTACCCTTAAACACGAATGTATTTGGTCGCAGTTAACAGAGAAATCGAGCTCCAATTTTTGGATCCAATCGAAGTTCGATTTCTTATCAAGCTCTTCCCTAATCTCTGCTCAAATCGGTAAGCGTGATTCAAGTATTTCAATTTTGCTTTGTTTGATTTCTAGTTTTATTTGATCCAATTGGAACTGGTTTTCTACAATCGGGGCAATCATCAAAGTTACTATCTGTTGTCAAATCGGATGAAGGGTTTTATTCTATTTGGGGGTTTTCAATGGTCATTACTTTGGACTAGGAATTGAGCTACAATACAAAGATGAAGAAGATAATAATTCCTGTGTAAATCAACAGTGGGATTTCTGACGCACTTACCCCATCAATTCCTGTGTAAATCAAATCCCCTGTCTGATAGAGCTTTTGTGCACATGGTGTCTAGTCTTATTTAGCTAAATTTCAAGCTTAGTAACAGTGTATTTACATTAACACAAAATTGGTTAAAAAGACCAAAATCAACAATTCCTGAGTGAAATGGACAGTTAGATTTTGATACTGTTTAAATGGACAAAAATGTAAAAATAGGCAGGATGTAACCAGTTTTATCGTGCCCATTTTCAAATATTTTTTCTTATTTTTAATTTACGCAGGATGTATCCAGTTCCATCCTTGCTATTTTTTAAATTTAAGGTAGGATGAAACCAGTTTCTTCCTTACTATTTTTTTTTTGGCAATTTCACTTAAACTATTTTTTACTAGTCCATTTGAACCGTGATTTAAAAATATTTGGACAAATGACCCATTTTCCGTTACATTAAATAGACTACACGTATACAACAGCTTAATTTAGTGGAGGAACCTGTGATACTTTTTGATGAACCTGCCATAGTTAATCCAACAACCATATTCTAGATTTATCCACAAAAAATAACAGTACAAGTCTAGATATATCCATAAACAACCATATCTAGCTAATAATAACAGTATTCACAACAACCATAGTCTAGATTTATCCACAAACAACCATAGTCTAGATTTATCCACAACAACCATAGTCTAGCTAATAATAACAGTACAAGTCTAGATTTATCCACAAACAACCATAGTCTAGATTTATCCACAACAACCAACAACCATATTCTAGCTAATAATAACAGTACAAGTCTAGATTTATCCATAAAAATACAAGATGCAGTTGAGTGCATAATACATATTCTGACAACAAAATAAGTTTTGGTCGGGTTGCACCCGAGTGCATAATGTATATATTTTTGAATTTTTTGTTATTCCATTTTTTTTTTCCTTTGATACTTGTTTTTGCTTGATTGTTTTGACGGTGAAAATGGTGATAACGGTGGTGGACTTATTGTTTGAGATCAACAACTAGTGATTTTGGTTGTGTATGGGTGATTACTAGGATATACCTAGATTTATCTGCGATGTACACAAGATGCACCCGAATGCATAAGGTATAATCTGACATAAAAATATATTTTTGTCTGGTTGTACCCGAGTGCATGATGTATATATTTTTTTGATTTTCATAAGAAAAATGTCTTGGCCAGGTTGCACTCGGATGCATCATACATATTCATATAGAAAATAAATTTTGGCCAGGTTGCACCTGGATGCATAATGCATGAAAATATGAATAAATTTTGCCATGTTGCACCTAGGTGCATAATGCATATTTTTATTGGAAAAAAATTTTGGTCAGGTTGCACCTGGGTGCATAACGTATCCTCGGCATGGTTTAAATTTTTTATTTTTTTTTCGAATTTCAATTCAACAATAGATCTTGTTTTGTAGAGATTTTCGAGCACTTTCCAAAAATATAAATTTTCATTAAAATCCGACATATATTTTGGAAGTTAAAACCTTTCTCGCGATTAATTATTGGATAGAGAAAATAAATAGGAGAGCCAAAAGAATATGATAAAGAATAAAGTTTAAAGTAAAGGGCATAGATGACTAAATTTACTTGTGTCTTTTTCACCCAGACTTATATTTTATAAGTACACTACTCCCATACTTTATGGGATTTGGCCATATGACCCATTTTCCGTTTATTTTTGTAGTGTCAACAATTACAAGAGTTTCGACCAACTTCACCGGTTTACCCCATCAGACAAAATAACAGTACAGAGTTGGTGAATTCAGTGATGGCCACGGAGCAATTGATAACCATGTAACAAACAAGCTGTGATAATGTTGCAACAAATTCTGACATGAGACGGACTGCAAAAGAGAATAACTAGTTGGTAAGGTGAATGGGTGATACCCTGAAACTAACGAAGCCACATTTACAAGTGGAATCATCATGCAACTAAGATTGTTTCCCATCTACTAGCTTAGAAATTAGAATCCCATGTTTTTAAAAATAATGTAAGGTTGACAAGTGTGTGACAAAGGTCAGTTGCACAATGAGACTAACAACATTATGAAGAAAGGATAAAACTAAAACAAAAAGGGCCTGTGTTTTTTATGGTTTACAAAAATAAGCCTTTTTTTTTATTTCTTATAAAACTAGGTGTTATTTGATCAAAAACGATGATGGAAAGTTAGCCCAGTTAAATGGACTTAAAATGACAGAATAGTCCTTTGAGTTAGCATCAATCTAACCGACTGGTCTATTCTTCCAAGGACTGAGCCATTGCACACGAGAAACTCACTGCTGCACCATCATGGTGCATCACAACTCCAATTCCAACCATGATGGTGCTCCCAGGTGCAACCATGCCCACCTTTTTGTTTTAGTTTTATCCGTTCTTCATATTTTTTATTTGTGTACTTATTACTATTTACTGCGTACAAATTTTCCTTGCATGAATAAAATCTTCTCTTCCGATTAAAAATAAATGTGGCTGATTATAAAGTGTTAACATTTTTAAATTGAAATTTCATTTCATAACTCTCCAGTCTCCACAAAATAATTATTGCCAGCACATAAGAAATTTATACACAGTAAAATATGAAATCATCAATTTATCTCACTGATCATTACAACGAAACACTATCTTTTAATCCAGTAAGTATTCGCAAGATAAAAACGTATTTATAGAGTACATACTTGATAGGGACTAGAAAATTCAAATTAGCTAACGCCCTTACAAACACTGAAGAATAGGGAAGTTTGTTGATGATAAAGCCATTGATAGATGATTGAACGTTGTTGTAACCAGGATCTGGATATTATAAGCCTGAAGTAAAACATTATGGGAAACAATGCAGGGAAAGCACACCTGAAGTAAGACATCAAAGGAAATAATGAAGCGCTTATACACTTGAACCAAAATATCAAATGACACAATGTCGCACCGCTTGATATACTCGAAAAACGGATATTGCCCTTTTTCTATGCCTTGCTTCCTCCGTCCATCAAAGGAAGATGGTTTTCGCAGCTTGGCATGTTCGATCTTCTCACCATTGGCTAGTTACTCTCTTCTAGACCCTCCATGAACCCTATTTTCATAGATTTCTTATCAAAATTCTCCACCAAGTTGTTGATTTAACACCATGGGTTTGCATCGAATTATGATATTGAGCGCAAGATCCATAAAATGGGATCTCGACTCAAAAGGTCTGATCAAAATGGGATCTAAACTCAAAAAGGCACACGATGAATGTGAATCATATCTTCTAAGAACCATGAAACCCAAAACTCACTCAGAACAAACATGTTTGTAAGAATATAAAACCTTGGAAATTCAAGAAGCTTGGGATGAAAAAATAGTGGCCAAAGGAGATGCTATTTATAAGGGGTTAACAGGTATCACTGTTGTTACTATTGATGCCATGTCACCGTTTATTTATTTCACCAACTAATTATTCCCTGACAGCCTGACTCATGTCACAAACTTTTGATGTATTTTCCTAGTTGGTTACATGCATGGTTAGTGTAAGAGTTTTTCCAACTGTACCAATGAATCCAAATTTCTTCTTCTTTTCAAGTCAAGCCAGTTGCAGGACAAATCGTAAGTATCAATCTTAACAACTTTACTAGTTATACCAAATACTCTGACAACTCAGATAGTTGTGCACTGACCAAATTCATATAAAATAAGGTTCATCGACAAAACCAAAGTGCACGAACGTGAGAAAGATACCTGACAATAAGTTCATTGGCCACTTTATTTACCATGTAACAAACTATGGTTGATATTGATATTTACGATGTGCTGCAATGACTGACTTCCAAAAATGAAGGGGCAGACTGTCGGACAAACACATTTGTTAATGTGCGAGATTTATTTATTTCCTCAGCGTGCCAGAATGTAGCATGAACGGGGGATATATTAGCGGTCATCCATTATGTAAACAACTATATAAAGAGAGGTATGAGAGAGAAAGTATGATCAAGAGAGGGAGGACACATTTATAGAGAGAGAAAACAGTATTTATATTATTATTATCTCCTTCTTCTTCCTTCACCAACCCAGATCTCCAAATACTCATTAATAGAGTCTTAATATAATCCAAATGTAATTTCAACAATCATAGTGAATGTAGTCACATTGATCGAACCACGTAAATTTTGTTTCTTATTTTACATTTCCATCATTTTTATCTTCATTTTCATATTAAATAAGTTTATATCTAGAAATTGTTAATGGGGTGTTAGTCGTGGGATTTCCTGCGACAAAAAAAAAAAAAAAAAAAAAAACCTCTCACATTTGGATTCATTGTTTATGAGATAATAAGAGTAGAGAGTTGGGTGAATTTAGTGATGACCGATACTTCTTTCCATAACAACAAAGTCATGTCAGAAACTACGATAATGCTCAAGACTTTCTGACATGAGCCAGACTGCCATAGAGAGTAACTAGTTGGTGAAAGAAATTCTGACAATGTCAGAAACTGGTGAGAGATAGTAACGACAATGGTGCCTTTTAACCCCTTAGAAATAGCATCTCTTCTCGCCACTTTCCCTTCATCCTAAACTACTTCAATTTCTTAGGAGTGTTCCAAATATGTTAGCTCTAACTGAGTTATGGTTTTCCTGTATCTTAGAAGATTACGTCTTCACATTCATCGTGCCGTTGAATCGAACATTACTAGGAAATGCACCAATGTGAAAAAGGAAATACTGATACTAATACGCCATATGTACATACAACAAAAGGGTGTTGATCAACCATTTATTAGATGCTAGGGACAAACATGTAGATATTTCTGAAATACTCATAATGACCCATATAATCAACAGTCGTTACTAATTTAATACTTACTGGGCGGACCAATATATTTTAGTACTATTGGATTAAAGGCCAGCAGAAGTAACAATCTTTTGAGAACCAAGAAACCCAAAACTAATTTAAAAGTTATACAAACATGGAAGAAAATACGGTCAAAATTAAGAAGTTTTGGATGAAGAAAATGTGGTACGAGGAGTTGGTGTTTATAAGGGATTAAAGGCATCATTTTGGTGTTAATATTGAGGTATTACTTCACCATTTTGCAAGATTTAATTCTGACATAACCTAGACTGCCGGAGAAAATCAAGTACTGGTTGGTGCAGCTGTGTCACAACAAGGTTACCTTGCAAAGTGTCTCACAACAAGGAGTACATCAACATTAACGCCCAAAGATGCCTTTTAAACCTTTTAAAAACCATCACTTCCTACTAATATTTCCTTCGTCTTTTCTTTCAAATATGTTTCATTTCAAACGAGTTATGGGGTTTTCAATTCATTTCAAAATTAGTGTCACTCCAACATCACAAGGACTAACTTATCTCTTAAGTACAGAACTAGCAAAAATGTTGTTTTTTGATTATGAAGTTTATGACGAGTGCTGTTAGCAATGTTTTTGAGTTGAGATTTCATTTTGTTCAAATCGTTCGAGTCAAGATCCCATTTTACGTGATCTTGAGCTCAACATCATAATTCGACACGAACATGTTGTGTTACATCACGGAGTTGGTGCAGAATTATGGTAATGAATCTATCGAAGTAGGGTCCATGGAGGGTCAAGAAGAGAATCCTCAGACAGGGGTGAGAAGAATAGACATGTTGGCTGCGAAGACACTCTTATTTTTGTCGATGGGTGAAGGGAGACAGCACTTCAAAGTTTCTTGCGAATATTTAGAACTCTGGTGACGTCGTTTGTTGCAAGTATATTGTTGTCTTTGAGTAGTACATGCTCTGCTTTAGGTATACATATTGTGACAATTTTCTCCCGTAACACCACCCGTTGGATCGGGCGTTAACATCAACCGTCTCCCTAATCTTTACCTGATGTTTGGCTTAGGAAATTTGGACTTCCTTATGCTAGAGCTAGTTAATTTGGATTTAATTTGTAGTTTGATTTTTACATTTTTATCTTGCGAATATGTATTGGATATCAAAAAATTGTTATATTGTCATTAATAACAATGAGTATTAAATCAATGTTTCACTTTTATATCATTTTGTATAAATTTTTGTTTATTTCTTTTTTGTTTCATACACAAAATCCTAAGTTCTTATGTGGATGTACAAATTAGAAGAAGAGCTTTGCGTATTTCTCCCTATCAAAGGCATATTTCTATGCATATGCCAAAACCTGATATTTGGCATATATGCATCTACTATGGATATACCAAACTGCCAAACTCATATGTTTATATGTCGATCCTGGCATATAGTCATACACGACAGAGTTTTTATCGGACGATAGAGACTCCATCGCTCGATGGTCTTTTCATCGAGCGATGGTCAGACCATCTCCAGCGATAGTCAGACTATCTCCAAGTAATTTTATATATATATAATCTCTCCTTCTCTCCTATTTTTTTACTTTTCTAATATATTTTTATATCTATAGGGTCCCATTTAAATATTATAATACTAAACTTTTTATAAATACCTCACCACACAAATACAAATATATATTTTATTCATTAGGGTCCCACTCAACACAATTAAATATATACTTTTAATCAAATTTGCAATATCTACCATAGTGGAAAAACTTATTTGCCATGCCACATGGCATGCCAAACTGCATTTTTTGGCATGTGCATAGGAACAGGCCTAAAAGCTAGCACGGTGGAGAGCCCCATTCCTTCCCTATCCCTCATATGTAGGGAAGGGATAGCACAAGAAAGCCAAGCTTGTTATAGTGTCCTCCCATCCCTTCCCTACACAAAACGGCTACTCAGTAGCCGTGTGAATAGTGCCAAACGGGTGCTGAGTACCCTTTTTTTTGTTCCCCAGTTTTTCTTTTCCAATCAGAATATATTTGTTTAGGTAAAAAAAGATATTTTAGAATAAAAAACAATATATAATAGGTAAAAAGAAGATATAATGGGTAAAAAAATAGTTTTGTAAAGAAAAAAAAAAGAGTGACAAAGGAAAGTTTTAGGATAAAATTTTAAAAACCAAATACGGAAACTCAGTAGCCGTGTAAAATGCTACGGCTACTGGGTATCCGTAAAACGTAAATAAAAACGGGTGTTCAGTACCCGTGTGATTTCCTTTCCCTACACGAGTGATCAGATGTGATCAGCCAAGTTGAGAAGGAGGTTGATATCCCTACTCATGTAGGGATATGGGAGACCATAGCACTTGTTCTTTTGGCTTTTGAGGGATAGGGAGGGATAGGGAAGGGTTGACACACACCATAGTGCTTGCTCTAATGCAGCACATGTTTTGCTTTTGGGCTCGACAGCTATCTGGCATTGGGTATATTGAGATCTAGAAAATTCAGTGATGAACAAAGATGTACTCCCTCCGTCCCACTAATAAGTGACCTAGTTCAAATTTGCACAATTTTTAAAGCAAATAAGGGAAAAGAGTATCTTTAAGCATAATTTATAATTATACCCTTATGGATAATAATTAGCGAAATTTTAAAATGATTTATCTCTCAAACTACACTATGGATGTTCGCAAACTTCATACCATTGAAAAGCCTTTTAAAAAACCTACGTAACGAATATAAACATGCCTATCAAATTGTGCATATTTCTTATAATCAATTAAAAGGATAATTTTAGAAATATCTCCTTGTTTATTGATATAAATCACTTAATAGTGGGACGGAGAGAGTATATATAACCATTTATCTCGGTGATGGTGATGATACTGAGTAATCTATATTTTAAGCATGCTAATGGCAAACTTATTAATCTGATATTTGCTTTTACTGATTCTGACCAAGTAAAACACATGACATTACTGTATCAGTTTTAGAGTCACAGGCGACTAGAGATTCAGAGAGTTAAGAGTTGGTCTAATGGGGCTAGCAGCTAGCTATTTCAGAGAAAACAACAGTGTTCACAGGAAAAATTACTGACAAGAACTCTGACAAATCAGTAAAGGCATTTCAGTTAGAAATCATTAAGTTCACTGAAATTTTTTCGTAAACAACGATGTGACCAGAAAGGAAAACCGTGGAAGGAAATGACCGTGATAAGATTAATAAGATCAGAAACTAAGTTAAAATCTATGTACCTAACTGTGGAAACTATTACTAAAAGTAATGGTTTTAGTACAAAATCAATAACACCAGAATTGACAATTTTTATATTAATCATTTCAAAAACAAAGTCTACCGTGTATCAAATTCAGAATTTTTATTTTTATAAATAAAATGAAATTTATACTCTATTTTTTTTAAGAAACATGTACTTGGAGAGAACAAAATGAAATTTATACTCTAACTTATTTAAGAAACAACATGGATTTGGTGAAAGGTTAGAAGTTGGAGTCTCCGTGCCGTGGATTTGGTGAAAGGTTAGAAGTTGGAGTGTCCGAAAAGAACATGGGTAAGTGATTTTTTTTGATAATTGTCAGATGGAGGATTCGAACCCACACCCTTTGTGGAAACGCCCTCTCTCGAAGAATTAAGAAACAACATGGGTTTGGAGAAAGGTTAGAACTTGGAGTCTCCGTGTCGTGGATTTGGTGAAAGGTTAGAAATTGGAGTGTCCGAAAAGAAAATGGGTAGGTAATTTTTTTTTTGATGATTTTCAGACATAGGATTCGAACCCACGCCCTCTCGAAGAGATCTGTGGGAACGCCCTCTCTCGAAGACCAGAACTTGAGTATGGCACCTTAGACCACTCGGCCAACCAGATGTGTGACATGTTTGTTGTGTTAAGATATGGTCAAGATATGATATATCTTGACATTATTGTGTTTGTTATTTGGTTGTAACTGCATATATATTCTTTCTGTATATATCCTAGATATTGTTAGGTGTATCTTTTATTTGCCTTATCTAGTTGTTAGGTGTATCTTCTATTTGCCTTATCTAGTTGTGTAAACATGTATAAATCAGGCTTTTGCCTATCATTGAAGATACAGAGAATTATTCTCACAACTACATTAGAATCTCTATGCTCATGTTTATCATGGCATCAGAGCTAGGAAAGATCTGAGAACCAGTTTCCGCTGCAATACAATCCAGAGAAAATACAACCCAGAGAAAACATAGTAATCACGTCAAGAGAAGATTCTCAACCTATCACTGTCCGTTTTGATGGAACCAATTACAATCACTGGTCATTCCTCATGAGGAGTTTTCTTAAAGGAAAGAGTATGTGGAAGTATGTCGATGGTATAGAAAAGAAACCTACAGCAAGCAGTTCTATTGAAAAAGGGAAAGAAAATGAAACACAGAAAAATGATCCAAAAGAAGAATGGGAGATTAACAATCACAGGATTCTCACTTGGATTGGAAACACAGTCATTCCTTCCATAAGCATGCAACTCACAAGTTTTGAGGTAGCCAAAGAGGCATGGGATTTTCTTTCGAAAAGGCACACCCAAATCAACTTTTCTCAGAGGTATAAACTCGAACAAGATATTAGATCTTTGAAATAATCGCATGATCAGTCTATTTCTATTTTTCATTCTGAGATGTCTTTAATCTGGAATCAATTAGCACTCATGGAACCAATATGGACCGTAGATTTGGAATTGTGGCAGAAGTATAGAGAGGAAACACGTTTAGTTCAGTTTCTAATGGCTTTGTGTGATGAGTTTGAGTCTGTTAGGGCATCAGTCCTTCATCGTTCACCTCTTCCCACGGTGGAAGTTGCTTTGTCTGAACTTATTATAGAAGAAACAAGGAAAAGAATCACACCGGAGATATCAGGAGTATTTGTTGTGCCCTCACGATCCAGCCCTAACAATTTTCCAAGAAACTCAAATGCTCAAGTGCAACGTGATATGTCTCAAGTACAGTGTCATAACTGCAAGACCTTTGGACACTTGGCAAGGAAATGCAATCTCCCATCGGCCAATACATCACCTGCTGCCTCAATACCTGACACACCTACAACACAGTGTGGGTATTGTAAGGAATTTGGCCACTCATCTAGATTCTGCACCTCACCAACCTCAAGAAACATGATAAGGATCAATGCTAATGGAGGAAACAAATTCAATACACCTACCAGATTTACGGCAGCTCCAGTTTCATCTGCAACAGATCCATATGCAACATCGACAACCTCATCTGCATTAGTTGTACCTAGTGGTGGTTCAGCACCAAACCTTGCTGATATTCAAGAGATGATTAAACAAGCACTCTCAATTGGTAACAACCCTGCAGCTGCATCTGCCTTCTCTATCTCCTCGGGTATTTATTCAACAGAATGATTTCTCGACTCAGGAGCATCAAACCATATGACTTTTAATCAAAAGTTTTTTGAAAGTCTTCATCCTGTCATTACCCCTAAGATTCATACTGCTGATGGATCAACAGTAACTGCAAGTCATATAGGCTTGGTCAACAATTAAAATAACTTCTATGTACCAGATGTGCTTCTTGTTCCAAATATTACAATGAATCTTATTTCAGTTGCTCAACTGTGTGATCAAGGTTATAACACATATTGTTTTCCTTTTGGTTGTGCTATACAGGATCTCAAAACCGGGAAGCTAGTTGGGATAGGCCGTAGAGTTGGCCGGTTGTATCTCCTTCAATCTCTTGCTCTCTCAACAGAATCTAAAAGTCATGTCGTAGCTACTACTCCCACTGCACCTGTGTCAATATCTCCCTTCATGTCTTGGCATTCTAGGTTAGGTCATGTTTCCTTTTCTCGTCTTTCATATATGATCAATAAGGGTTTACTAGGAGATACTCGGTTAGATAAAGAACCAAATTTCATCTCTTGTAGACTGGCAAAACAACCAGCTCTTTCTTTTAATCTTAGCACTTCTGTCTCAACTGAACCTTTTGCTCTTATACATTCTGATGTCTGTGGTAAATCTTCAATTATGTCAAAGGGAGGTGCTTTGTATTATGTCAGTTTTATTGATGATTATTCGCGTTATACATGGGTATACCTATTTAGCTCTAGAGCAGATTTTCTTAAGTTATATGTTGATTTCTCAACCATGATAAAAACTCAGTTTGGTAAAGTGATCAAAGTTTTTCGTGATGATAAAGGAGGGGAATATATTTCCAATCCATTCAAAGAATTTCTTAAAACCCAAGGAACCATTCTTCAACTGTCATGTACTGAAACTCCAGAACAAAATGGAGTTGCAGAACGTAAACACCGTCATATTATAGAGACAGCTAGAACTCAGTTAATTTCTGGCTCAGTTCCTTCAAATTTCCGGGGAGAATCAGTCCTTACTGCAGTCTACACCATCAATAGAGTCCCAACAACTGTCATAGGAGGAATGTCACCTTATGAGCGTCTCTATGGTAAGAAACCAAACCATTCTGAGCTTCGAGTCTTTGGTTCAACTTGTTTTGTACTCCTTCCAGAACGTGAACGTCATAAAATTGGTCAAAAGAATGTCTTGTGTGTCTTCCTTGGTTATGGTATTAAACAAAAAGGGTACCGTTGTTATGATCCAGTTAATAGAAAGCTTTGTGTCTCTCGTCATGTCACATTCTGGGAGAAAGTTCCATTCTGGTCACTTCCAAGCAGCAAATCATCATCTTTTGAGTCTTTCACTTATTCTGATCCATTTCCTAGTGAATCCAATCCTAGCACTTTTCCTATATCTACGCCTGAAAGTCCATCTCCTCTAGTTGTTGATCCATCAAATACGGATGACCAAGAATACTCTACGACTCAACCTAATAGTGCAACTCAGGAACGAGATCCTGATTCTGAAGAAAATTCTTTGCCACCTCGCAATCGAAGACCACCAGCTAAGTATGCAGACTATCACTGTTCCTTGTCTTATATTTTGTCATTTTATGAACCAAAAACATACAGAGAAGCTGCAGCCATTCCAGAATGGCAAGATTCAATGGATGATGAATTGGAAGCACATGTAGAGGCAGGCACATGGGAAATGGTGGACCTTCCTCCTGGAAAATCAGTTGTTGGAAGCAGATGGGTCTATAAAGTTAAGACCAAGTCAGATGGTGAGTTTGAACGATGTAAATCACGAGTTGTTGCAAAAGGTTATACACAAGAGTATGGTGTTGACTATGAAGAAACATTTGCACCAGTGGCCAGAATGGTTACAGTTCGTACATTACTTGTTGTTGCTGCAACACGACAATGGGGGCTTCATCAAATGGACGTGAAAAACGCGTTTCTTCATGGTGAGTTACAAGAAGAGGTTTACATGCAACCTCCTCCTGGTTTGCCTCATGAACCTAATCAAGTATGTAAGCTTCGACGGGCATTATATGGACTCCAACAAGCACCTTGTGCTTGGTTTTAGAAGTTTAGCAATGCAATTCTTCAGTATGGCTTTACACAAAGTTTCTGTGATTCAGCTATGTTTGTCAGATCATCAAAAAAAGGAATTGTCGTTCTTCTCTTGTATGTTGATGACATGGTTATTACTGGCAGTGATCTACAAGGTATTACTGAACTCAAATCATATCTCAGTGATTGTTTTAAGATGAAAGATCTTGGATCTTTAAGTTACTTTCCTGGCATTGAAGTTGGCATGTCACCCACTGGTTATTTCATATCACAAGTCAAATATGCATCTGAGATTCTACAGCGTGCAGGGCTATCTGACAATAAGGTAACTGACACACATCTTGAATTGAATGTAAAATACAGTCCTACAGATGGGACTCTATTGTCTAATCCAACACTGTATCGTCAACAACTAGGGAGTCTAAATTACTTGACCATTACGAGACCAGACATAAGTCATGCAGTTCACATAGTCAGACAGTTTATGTCTGCTCCAAGGTCTACTCATTATGCAGTTGTTCTCATAATTCTAAGATATATCAAGGTCTACTCTATTCATCAAGGTCTGTGTTTCTCATCAAAGTCTGATCTCACTCTTCAAGCTTACTTAGATTCCGATTGGGCTGGGGATATTACGGATAGAAAATCTATTACAGGCTATTGTGTGTTCTTGGGAGACTAGTTGATTTCATGGAGAAGTAAGAAACAAAGTGTGGTTTCTCGTTCAAGTGCTGAAGCAGAGTATAGAGCACTTGCTCACACCACATCTGAACTCATTTGGTTACGGTGGCTACTTCGTGATATGGGAGTTCTACTTTTTGCTCCTACACCACTGTATTGTCATAACAAGGCTGCTATTCAAATTACACACAATGATGTCTTTCATGAGTGTACAAAACATATAGAGATAGATTGTCATTTTACTCGTCATCATTTCAAGAAAGGTACAATCACTCTTCCGCATGTTAAATCAGAAATTCAAGTGGCTGATCTTTTCACCAAGACTCACTCTGCAGCTCGTCTTCGATTCTTAATTTCCAGACTCAAGATGTGTACTCCACCACCTTGAGTCTGAGGGGGGGTGTTAAGATATGGTCAAGATATGATATATCTTGATATTATTGTGTTTGTTATTTGGTTGTAACTGCATATATATTTTTTCTGTATATATCCTAGATATTGTTAGGTGTATCTTTTATTTGCCTTATCTAGTTGTTAGGTGTATCTTCTATTTGCCTTATCTAGTTGTGTAAACATGTATAAATCAGACTTTTGCCTAGCAATGAAGATACAAAGAATTATTCTCACACCTACATTAGAATCTCTATGCTCATGTTTATCATGTTGCATGTCATGGCCAAAGTGGATATTCTTGCGTCCAAACTTGACTATTTACGGAGAAAGCAATCAAATTTAGCCTATAAATTGACTGGCGTATAATTCTACATCTTCTTTTGGTCAAGTTTGGAACCACGCTAGAGGCCCTTGGGGCCGAAACGTAAGAAAGTGAAGAACTCCGAGAATGCTCCAAGCTTAATTGAGACTCAAGTACGGAAAGAAATAAGCCTCCATTCATTTTTTTTTTTATTTTTTTATTTTTTTTTGAGGCATGCTTCATTCTTTTTTGATAGCATAGATTCACACAAAAAAGTAGAACTTACTAGATACTTCCTCCGTCCCTATTATACAGACAGAGTTGTAAAAATTTGTAGTCCCAGTAGATAAATAGACTTTCAATTCCAAGATGGGTTTTTTCATATATTGCCCTTATTTATTATAGGTGGTTATCACCAGAATTAAATTAATGTTTCCAATATTAAAAATTGTACAAAGGATAAAACAGGAAAGAAGATGAAAATGTAGGAAATAAAAAAAAAATCTTATTTTAAAAAAAACTCACTTCTCCGTCTCTATAATGGGGACGGAAGGAGTATATAGTCTCATTTTCTTCATAAAGTACGTCCTCCGTGAGGTTGTTTATATAGCAAACAAGATCATTTACAACTGGAAACAAAAGACCTAATTAACGTGGAACTCTATAAGTGGAAGGGGTGATACTCTCAAAATTATTGTAGCACGTGGAACTCTAGCAACGGATGTCGGATACTTTCAAAAAAATTGTAGTCCCTCCGTACCACATATACAGGCACATAGGACCAATTCTTTTATTTTAAAAAATCTTTTCTGATTTCACAAATATCTATGTTTTTTTTTTGTTTTTGCCCTTAATTCTAATTCCAATATTAGAGACACGTACCCGATGATTCTCAAAAAAAATAAATAGGAATAGTAAAAGTACAATATGGTTTTGAAATTTACACCCCGCCTATATAACATAACGGTACAAAAAAAAATAAAATTCCGCTTATATAATAAGTACAAAGAGAGTAGTATTTAGAACACTATATCTAACAGGGTGATACTCTCAAAATTATCGTAGTATGTGATATTCCCAAGATTCTTGTGATATTTATATCGCTAGAAGTGGAACGGCGATATTGTCATGATTATAGTAGTACGTGAAATTCCAAAAGTGAAAAAGCGATATTCTCAAAATTATCGGAGTACGTGGAACTCTATAAGTGGAATTGTCATGGTTCTCGGGATTACTTAACACGTGGAACCTTATAAGTGGGAGGTGTCGTACTGCCATTATGGGCTTTTGATGATATCTGATCCTTCATATATATTATATGAATTAGGCCCACTGAATTCTACACTCACAAATGCAGGCCGAACGATATTTTCTGCAGTAGTAATTCTAGGTACTTTTGCATGTAACATAGGTCTAGCAACGGTCAATCATTGTCCAACCTCTAAATCCGTTTGCTACGTCTTTGGAAATGTCATCCGAGTGGTACTTCTTTCACTATTTCAAATACTTCACATGTTACCAAATAAATTTTTGGGGGTCCTTTTAATGGTTTCAATACCTGCGAAATATTGACAACACCTTTTTTTTGGATAACTAAGGACCTTATACATACATCATTAACGGAAACAACTAATCCCGATCATGAAACTAAAGATGATGCCATCTTATCCCTTCCTGTCATTAATAGTCAATTTGGAAGAAGTCTAGCTTTGAATCCATAGACCTGGAAACCAACCTCAGAAACCCAGCATCACCTATAAAAGACTTTACCTTAATATTGGAGCCATTAAGGTAGCGGTGAAAGTTTGAGTTCTAGTAGATTTGAATCCTTGTGTTGATTGCTCTGTTAAAGTTAGTTCTTATTTAAAATAAATTTTTTGTAGTATTGTTTGCGTGTTTGGGTCTTACTTGAAAATGGACCGCTTTCAAGTTTTAACTAGATTTGTGTCGGTGCTGCATACCGGGCATTTTCTTTTCTTTAAACATGGTCGGCGCGAGGCTTCTCCCCGCCTCGAGGCAATACGCTTTTGGTTTGGTGAGTGCAGGGATTCGCCCCACCCAATGACAATACAGTTTTGATTTGTTACATCGGAGGCGAATGCATTAGATAGGTCGAGAAAATATAAAAAATATGTGTGACATATTTTGTTTCTTTTTTTTTCATTTTATTTATGCAGAAAATATGTGTGACATATTTTGGTTATTTTCTCCATATGTATTAATTTGGAAATATTGTAGGTACACGACTTTCGTATTGAATTTGGATTTCCACAAATCTCCAAACACAATAAGTTAAGTTTTCACGTTGAGTTTGTACATTGTTTCTTTGTTTTATCAATGCATTATTATAATAATTTTCTACACCAATCAGTTGGACGTGCCCGTGAAATTAACTTCGCCAGATATGGTCTTTTGGCAAGAGAATTGAGCCAAAGCTACATCATAGATTTTTCAAAGATTAATATCTGCCCGTGAAATATTTCAATATTTCTTTTCTAAAAACTTTTGCACTGAATTTTTAAAAAACAAAAACCCTCAAAAGTCAATCAATGACGCGGTCTCGAAGATTTTCTTTCTAGTAAAATGTTGATGTTGTTCTGGAATTTTCTGTTCCCGTTAATAGATTTGTATGTATAGCCACTCGGTTGTGCTCGTCGTTTCTCGAAAAGAAAAAAGTATCTTTTCTCTGGGAAACTAATAATTGCTGGTACCTTTTTGTTATATCGTCTAACCATGATATTGTTTTTTTTTCCTCACACAAATAATGATAAAAATTGATAGTTGCACGTACCTATTTGTTATATACTCCCTCCATACCTATTATATAGGCGGAGTTTAAAATTTTTGGACAAGTAGAAAACATTTCTCCGCCTATATAACTTGGGCGGAGGGAGTACTTGATTTTATTCTAACTTTGGTTTATATAGGGCATATGTATCCACATCCGAAAATAAATCAACAAGTGGGATTTAAGGAGGGAGGATTTCTTTACACTTTTATTCTCACATTATCTCACACTATAAACGTATTTTTCATGAACAAACACCAAATGGTACAGAACATGAAGCTAATATTTTCATAATATCTCCTTCTTGCAAAACTCTACATACCTACCGAGAATTAATGTGTGCATTCTAAGACATATAACAGAAACATCTACTACTTTGAAAATCAATCATTCAAACCTAACAATTTTTTACCATTTAAATTTAGATGAGGCTTTTTCTGTTATACACCCATTTCATAATGTGTTTTCTAAATTACACCCGTTTTTTATAATATTTCTAAACTACACCCGTTATGATAATTCCGTCTGTTTTTTCAATAAAACGGCTAACGGCCGTTATCTTTACTGCTGTCGTATAATTCTCCGGAAATGAAAAAGTCTGAAAACCCTTTGTATGGCAAACTCGGTTCTAGCTCGACTCAGTGAGTAACCTACTCGACTCATAGTACCGTGCACGTGCACCCAACATGACCTGTAATAATAATTGTTATCTTGTGCGTTCAAAATGAACGGCTGTGATTACAACTCTAATTATTCATCTTTTTCACTGCAATCTTATCTGCAACAATCTTATCTGCAACTCTAATTATTCATCTTCAAACGGAATTAGGTTTACTCAAATCAAATGCATCTGTAACAAATAAACAACCAAAACATAAAACAAAGACAAACACAACAGATCATCAGATGGGTACTGGGTTCATCAATTAGGGTTTATAAATCACCAAAAACATGTTAAAAATAATTAGGATTTCAGTTCAGGAAAACCCTACCTCTTCATCTTGTTCTTCTTTGGTTTTTTCTTCATCATGTCTTGAAATCTTACTAGATTCTTCTTCTCATTCAGGAAATCGTTAATTTTCAAAAACCCTAATTCTCTAATTTTTTCTTGAGACGAGATAGCAGAAAAACTGAGAAGAAATGAAATAAAATCCGATCTAGTCTTCTTCTGTCACACATTTTGTTTCTCAGTTAGGATAAAACAGTAATACTGCAGTTTGAATAAATCTCCATCGTTGAACCGTTTTGACAGATGTATGGATAGATCTAAATAAAATGGGAGTTAACCATGTAACGTTATTTGGGTGTATTTTGGAAATAACCAAAATAATGGGTGTATTTTTGTAAACAGGTTATCAAATGGGTGTATACTAGAAAAATCTCCAATTTAGATTAGTAGATGGGGAGGGTTAGTATTTCGGAATACTCTCGTTTTTTGGTAAGAACACGGGTCATGTTTGGGTTATCCCTTAAATAACCAGATTAAAAAGGTGGGGTTTATGAATTCCATGTAAAACCTTAAATACTTTAATCTTTTCCTGGGTTTGACATTTACTTTTCTTAAATTTGGTAACTAATTTTTTTAATTTTTCTTATGCTCAAAAGTCAAAACCATAAAATTATATGGTTTTGTCTTTTATTTGTTTTTTAGTTAATTAACTTGGCTTGTATACAAGTCTTTTGACAAATAACATACTACATTAACCGCACAATGGAAAACAAACATCATTAAAAATAACTATTTTCATAATAATTTTTGATAAACCAAGGAATACCCTAACCTGGAAAACATATTCCATATTCCAGCTGCCAAACAGACCCATAAAATTTTGTAACAGGAACATATTCCAAATATATTAGCTTCACGTATGTTATTCACAAAAATGACGTTAAATATGTGAGATAGTGTGAAAAGGTGAGGGAATCCTCCCTCGGATTTATGTGGGAAAAGAAGGGGAAAAAATGGTAAGTTAGGAAAAGAAATTTTCATGAATTAGCAAAAATGACTTTTTTTTTTATGTTTATAAAATAGTTTTGCCTTGTAAAAAATAAAAACCTATGTAAGAGTGCATTGTATAAGGGCACTATCCCTGACTTCAACAATGGGCATCAAATTGTCATGACGGACGGTGTACGTGGGACGAATGATCTCAACATACTCCTACGTAGCAAGTGCAAGATTTCTACCTCAAAAAGAATCTCTATCTAGATTTTCAATCAAGGGGGAAAAGAATCTTTGCCGAAAACATTGACGTCCGGCGATTTCCAAGATTGTCACAGTTTCTTTCTTTCACCAACTAGTTTTTCTTTATAGCCATCTGACCCAAGTCAGATAATCTTGATATATATGGTTAATTTGGATTTTCCACGGGGCTTGTAACTCATGATGATGCACACGCCAAAAAAAATATCCCACAATAATCAGGGAGTACATCAATATTTACTTCAAAAATGGCTTTCAAGTTTAAGCCCTATAAATACCACCACTTCCTACGCCACTTTCTTCCTCCTAACGTTTTAGTCTCTAAGGTCGCTTTCTTTCAAATATTATTTTTAGAAAAAAACGAGTTTCGGGTTTCTCACTTGATTGTACAATTGGTTTGAATGATGTAAGTGGAGTACGCCATAGCATTTTTGGACGTAAAGACCCAACTATTATCAAACAGCCCAATGAGTATCTATTTTGATGGGAAATGACTCAATAGTCATCACCAGAGACCGTCTTAATCTTGTAAATTTACTTATTTAGCCTAATTCTTTTTTTAGGGCTTCTAAGATCATTTTTGTCATTCACGCAAAGTCTTATTTTGCTATTAACCATTTACAGTCCGCTTCTGTAAAGCACGAACACTTCAAAATCGGTGACGTATCCGTGTCGGACACTTGGGGATACGTATCGGATATCTTATTTAAATTGTCCCTTTTTATTAATTACGAAAAAGAATAGGGGATACTTCTTCGATACTCTAGATGGGATATTTCTTATAGTATATGATATATACTCCCTTCGTCCCCATTATATAGGCGGAGAAGTGAGTTTCTCTTAAAATAAGAATTTTTTTTGATTTCCTACATTTCCATCCTCTTTCCTGTTTTATCCTTTGTACAATTTCCAACACTTGAAACATTAACTTAATTGTGGTGATAACCACCTATAATAAATAAGGGCAATATATGGAAAAACCCATCTTGAAATTGAAAGTCTGCCTATCTAATGGGACTACAAATCTTTACAACTCCGCCCTTATAATAGGCACGGAGGGAGCATAATATTGCCAAATACTCATATAAAGAATATGTTAAATATATTTACATATGTAATATATTCGTATTTATCAAAATTTATTCTATGGAAACAGTACATAAATCTTTCACTTGACGAGCCAGAACTAGAAGCGGTGCGCTTTGATGAAGACAATATTGATGAGTGATGGGTGAGCAAGAATTTAGATAGTTTTTATCTATTTATACTTAGAACATGATATTTTGTGAATATCTTCCACAGCAATCTTGTGAAGATTAAACTCTTATTTATACTCAGAAATATAGTTACAGAGTTATTGATAAAACCAAATATTGTTACTGATATTGAGAACGAGTTTATAGCTAACCAAAAGAGAATGATTAACTAGCCTATAGACTAGTGTAGACTGACTGACTAACTGAACAGAGAGTCTTGAGGAAGACTCTATGATGTACGCTTAACACCTCCCCTCAAGTTGTACTTGAGTGGACGAATGTGCAACTTGTCTCGTATGTACTGAAACCTAGGAGAAGAGAGCCCCTTCGTAAATATATCAGCCAGTTGGTCTTTAGAACATATGAACCGCACCTGTAACTGCTTGTCAGCTACCCTTTCCCGCACAAAATGATAGTCGATCTCTATGTGCTTAGTTCGTGCATGAAAGACAGGATTTGCAGTGAGATACGTCGCACCAAGATTATCACACCACAATGTTGGAGATGATGCAACAATACCTAGTTCCTTAAGTAAAGACTGAATCCAAATAATTTCAGAGGTTGTAATTGCAACACCCCTATACTCATCCTCCGTGCTCGACCTAGAGACAGTCTTCTGCTTTCTGTCACTCCATGAGATCAAATTCCCACCAAAGTATATACAATACCCACTTGTAGACCTTCTGTCATCTAAACTGCCTTCCCAGTCCGCATTTTAATAAGCATGTAAAGAGAAGTCCTTGGAAGATCTCAGATGTAAACCAAAGTCAATAGTATGTTTCAGATAACGGATGATCCTTTTCACAAGCTCCCAATGCTCCACAAACGGCTCATGCATATATTGACACACTTTATTAACTGCCACTGAAATGTCAGGCCGTGTCAGATGCAAATATTGAAGTGCACCAACAACACTGCGATACAATGTTGGATCTGCAAACTTCTCTGAGCCAATTTTCTGAATCTTGACATTTGAGGCTAAAGGTGTCGTTACTGGTTTAACACCATCCAACCTTGTTCGACGCAGAAGATCAGATACATACTTGCGCTGAGTTAAAACAATATCTGACCCTTGCCTGAGAACCTCAACACCCAAAAAGAACGACAAGTCACCCATGTCTTTTATAGTAAAGGCTTTTCCGAGATCTGCAATGAGCTTGGTAATCATTCTTGGATTTGACCCTGTGACTATTATATCATCAACATATACCAACACATAAATTTTGTAAGAGTCAGAGAGCAGTATAAATAAAGAACTGTCAGAAATTGATGCTTTAAACCCAAGATGCATTAAGTGATTGGAGAGCTTCAAAAACCAAGCACGGGGAGCCTGCTTAAGACCGTAAAGCGACTTGTGCAACTTACAAACATGATTGGGAAAATTTGGATCTGCATATCCAGGCGGTTGCGTCGTGAAGACATCTTCTTCCAAACTACAATGTAAAAAGGCATTCTCAACATCCAATTGTTTCAGCTGCCAATGATTCATCACAGCAAGTGATAATACAAGCCGAATAGTACATGGTTTTACAACAGGACTGAAAGTCTCTCCGTAATCAACACCAGCCTGTTGATTGAAGCCTTTTGCAACTAAACGTGCTTTGCGTCTTTCTATGCTCTCATCCGGGTTTTTCTTAACACGGAATACCCATTTTGAACCAACTACATTCATGCCGGGCTCATACTTAACCAACGAGTACGTACCATTTTGAATGAGAGCATTTATTTGATCATCCATAGGTTTCCTCCACTGTGGATCTTTGTTCGCAGTAGAAAAGCATGTTGGCTCCATGAAATCAGACTCAGGAAGAGGATGCTTCGTAGCTGTCAAGCACAATTTTTGAATGGGTTTTGAGATACCTTCCTTAGCCCTTGTAACAATGGGATGAATGACTGCAACTTGCTGCATAGGCTGTTCAACTTCTTGCTGGACATTGTGTTGTATATGATGATTTAATTCTAAAGATCTGCTTGAGTTTGCCCGAGAAACATTGAGTGGGTCCATATCCTGCGCTGTAGAAACTGGAGATTCTTGAGCAGATGAAGATGCACTTTCAGTAGACAACACTGTTGGTATGCTAGCAGGTGAATCGCTTTGAACAAATGAGTGCTGAGTACCAGATTCTTGAGCTGCTGAGAGATTTGGTTTTCTAAAAGGATGAGAAAACAGCACACTAGTACAAGAGGGCTTTATACCTGAACAAGACGACGGCAGCTGCTGCGGAATAGGCATGAAAGGGAATGATCTCTCTTCAAAACGAACATGACGACTAATATAGATTCTATTTGTTTCACGATGCAGACACATGTAACCTTTGTGTGCACTGCTATATCCTATAAAAACACATGGAAGTGAACGTGGCTCAAGTTTATTTTTATTGTATTGGCGAAGGCAGGGATATGCTAAGCATCCAAAAACTCTTAGAAAGGCGTAATCTGGTTGCTTTTTAAATAGGAGTTCAAGAGGAGTAATATTCTCAGTTTTGGATTTCGGGAGTCTGTTAATGAGATAGCAAGATGTAGATAATGCATCAGCCCAAAAGGACTGAGGCATGTGTGCATGAAACAATAGAGCTAAACCCCGACTCATTTACATGACGTATGCGATGTTCTGCAATTCCATTCTGAGGTGAAGTATGTGGTCAAGAAAACCTATGTTGGATTCCAGACTCATTCAGGTAAGATGTGAATTTTTTGTATTCTAGAGCATTATCAGATTGAAAAACCTTAATGCTATGGTCTGTAAGATTTTCAATTTGCTTTCGAAAGAGAATGAATGTATGCAATGCATCAGAACGTTGGACAAGAGGATATATCCATGTAAAATTAGAATAAACATCCATAAAAAGAATATAATAACGATAACCAAATCTAGATAGCTGGGGTGAAACCCAAATATCAGAGGCTATCAAGCTTAAAGGCTTGTTATAAACAGTTTTGCTAAGAGAGAAAGGCAGTTTCATGCTTTTACTAACATGACAGGAGTGACAGAAATCAAAACTATTACTTAAGACAGGAGTTGAATATTGTTGACAAATTTTGGAGACCGTACGCAACATTGGGTGACCCAGACGTTGGTGCCACATTGGTAGAGTAGAGGAGACATGAGCTTGCGGCTTTATTGAGGGTGCTAACATGTCTATGCCCGAAAAGATGTAGAGACCATTCCTATTCAGCCCTCGCAGCAGTGTTGCCCCCGTTTGCTTGTCCTTCACAACAAAGTAAGAAGTGTGAAATTCAAAAAATACATCATTGTCTTTGCAGAATTGGGTAACTGACAGCAAGTTGGTTTTTATTTCTGGAACATGATAAATGTTGTTTAAAACAAAAGATCTTGACTTATAGAGGAATGAGGCTTTACCAACATTGGCAATGTTGAGTGCATTACCATTACCAACGTGTACTTGCTCAGTACCATCATATTCGTGAGGTATAGTGAGATTCCTCAAATCTGCAGTAAGATGATGAGTAGCTCCCATGTCCGTTACCCAACCATTATCATTCTGACCACCTGGTAAAGCAACGTATGTTGCAGGTTGACGTTGATTGTCACTACTTTTCTCATATCGAAACCAGCACCGATTTGCCGTGTGATTTCTCTTCTTACAAATCTGACAAACCTGATCTCCCTGATTACCTCTTGGTTGCTGCTGATTGTTGTTGTAGTTTCTTGGATTGTTGTTGTTGTTCCTCCTGTTGTTCTGGTTATTATTGTATGGATATTGATTCCCATGATTGTTAAAACGCCTCTGATCAGGCCTGCTGCTTGCAACAGCAACATTAGCCAAAGGTTGCTGCAAAGACTGTAACTGTTGCTCTAACCGCATATCAAAGGTTAGTAAATGAGTATAGAAGCTATCTATAGTCAGATTTTCAGCAGTGCTCAGGGATGTTACAATTGGGTCATAAGATTGATTTAGACCATTGCTAATGGCCTGTTTCTTCTCATCATCTGAAACCGTGCATCCAGATGCAGTAAGCTGCTCAAATAAATTCTTAGCTTCTTGCAGAAATTGTTTAAGAGATTTATTACCTTTCTGTAGTGAATGAAGTTGCCTTTTTAGATTCACCTGATGTGCTAGGGTTTTTGGTGTAAAATGGATCTCTAGCTTATCCCAAACTTGCTTAGCCGTATCCAGTCCTCCAACTTCAGCTAGTACTTCAGGTGTAAGAGTGGAGTTTAGCCATCCAACCAGCAGTGAATCACAAGCCTCATGTTCTGTAAAGTCTGGGTTGATATCATCACTGTCAGGAAGAGTTCTTGCAGGCTTTACCTTGGTGCCATCAATAAAACCAGTGAGACCATATCCTTTGAGGATAGGTTTGAACTGTGTCTTCCAAAGGAGATGATTGGTTTCTGTGTGTTTGAGAGTTACCAGGTGATGTATCTGGATTTGTCTAAGACTTGATGTTGAAGCCATTCTGATGTTTTAGGGTTTTGGATTTTTTTGTGTGTTGTTTTTGGTTTTGGTTCTTGCAGAAGCGTTGGATCGACAAGCTGATACCAACTTAGAACATGATATTTGGTGAATATCTTCCACAACAATCTTGTGGAGATTAAACTCTTATTTATACTCAGAAATATAGTTACAGAGTTATTGATAAAACCAAATATTGTTACTGATATTGAGAACGAGTTTATAGCTAACCAAAAGAGAACGATTAACTAGCCTATAGACTAATGTAGACTGACTGACTAACTGAACAGAGAGTCTTGAGGAAGACTCTATGATGTACGCTTAACATTTATTTTTTTAATATTCCACGTAGTATTTAAGAACTTTTCTTATTTTATGTGATTCTTTTCACTATTAGTAAATTAAATATTTTTTAATTAATATACGTATCCCAGCATATTCTGTATCCCCATTTTTTCAAAATTGAGAAATCCCCGTATCAGCATCAGTATGCGTGCTTCATAAGCCCGCTTGACTCGCCTTTTCAGTTAGAATTTTTGTTTAATGCCTTAGCGAGGTCATGATGTTCCCACAAACATTGTTACGCCCCACGTGTAGAAAATACTTCGTGGGTTCCAGGGATACCACCAACAAATCAGTTATTCTCTTCTCTATAGTAACGTTGAAGTTTGGTACCGGAGTTTCAAGGAATTTATTGAGCACCAGTCAGTGGTTTATTGTTGCACGAATACTTTTCAATTATGAGAGAGAGAATGATTACTTCAGTTTAAACATAAGACAAAATAACAGTACCGAGTTGGTAAATTTAATGATGACCAGTACTTTCTCAAACAACAAAGTCATGTCAGATTTGATATCAATGGAAAAGACGTCACAATCTTAATGGTGAATAGGGAATGACTCAAGTACTGGGATTAGTAATCGGGCAATGACTCAAATATTGGGATTAGTAATCGGGGGAAGATGGAAATAATTAAGGGTCTGGATAAGTTGTCCCATATTTGACCTAAGTTGACTGAGTCATAGAATTTACCGAAAGGAGCAATCAGTTACTTGTTGCACCACGTTCCGACATGAATCAGACTTCAGATGCAGAATAATAAATTAGTTGGTAGAGTGATGCCTCTGAAACGGAAAACTCCACAACTACGATAACTAACATGGCCAATCCTGGGACAACAAATCCATGCCTTTGATCATTCCTCTCTTCACGGCATTACCAATCTCGATGCTAGAGTCATTTTTCTCTCTACCATTTAGATTGTGCCACGTCATGTCCCAAAACTGGACAAACTTCCATTGTCCCAGCTGTAGCAAGGTCCTTCTGAAACCAGCAAAGCTATTTTTACAATCGGAATGGCTAATGCAACGAAGGTTGTTGCTGTCTACTAGCTTAGAATCCTTTTTTTTTTAATTATGCACGGTTGACAACTGATTGACTATCATAACCATGGTAAGGTGCACAATGAAACTAACGCCAACATCACAAGGACTAACCAGTCCCTTGACCGTTGAATTAGTAACTGTTGTTGATAATGGTTATGACGAGTGTTGGCAGTGTCTTTTTTTTCCGATAGAAGTGTTGGCAGTGTCTTTGAGTTGAGAATATTTCATATTATTGCCTTTACACACAAAAAATCATTCCGAGCACTTAGGAATTTCTAAACATAAAAAATAGATAGACATGAAATTATCAATTTATTACTCAGTGGTCATTACAGCCTAAAACTATCTGGTAAATATTTGCAAGACAAAAATGTATTTAGTACACAATTGATAGGGAGTAGAAAATAATTCAAATTAACGAGCTCCCTTACAAACTCTGAAAAGTAAGAATAAATAAGAAAGTATGTTGACGAGGAAGCCTTGACAATAGATGATGGAATGTTGACCCTTCGGCTCCCCTTTTTATTCGATTGTAATCACTAGGTTAAGGTATTTCTTTTAAATGTTTTTTTTCAATAAATTCTTTTATTGACCGATCTCAAAAAAAATAGACGATGAAACATTGATGTTTGCGGGATATGGATATTAAAATAAAACATCACAGGAAACACTGCTGGGCGAGTCCACCTGAAGTAAAACATCACAGGACATAGTGCAGCACTTGTATACTTAAGTAATTAAAATATGAAAAGGCACAATAATGCACTACTCGAGATACCGGAAAAGCGTGGCATTGCACTTCTTCCACACCTTACTTCTTGCATCCATCAAAAAAAGATCGTTTTCACAGGATAAAATGTTTATCGTTTCCACCATTTGGCTGGTTGTGGTTGGTTTCTTCTCGACCTTGATGAGCCCTATTTTCATTGATTTCTTATAATAGTTCTCCACCAACTTGGTGATTTAACACCACGGGTTCGTATCGAATTGATATTGAGTACGGGATCTCGACTCAAAAGCTCTCAATAAAATGGAACCCAGACTCAAAAAAGTACTCACCTAACCAATAAATCTTAGGAATATTTGATGCAAAGGCATGATGAAACCCAAAACTCACTTAGAATAAACATTATTATTGGAAGAATGAAAACCTTATAAATTGTAGTAGTTCGGTATAAAGAAATATTAGCAAGAAGAGATGCTATTTACAAGGGGTTTGAAGGCATGCATCATTCTCGTTACTATTGATGTTATTCTTACTGTCATGTCAGAAAGTCTTGAAGTATATTCCTAGTGTAAGAATTTATCGAAACACTTTTTAAACATTCATGTATTAAGCTGTTTGCAAACTGTTGCAAGACTCTCTGACATATCCCTGACTGCCAGAGAGAATAAATACTGCTTGGTAAAGCTGTTACAACTAGGTAACATTGAAAATGTCTCGCTTCCTACCACATTTCCATCATTTTAAATTTTAATCTCTAAATTTTGTTCAAGGTTTGATCTCTTAATTTCGTATGTGTTTTGTTCCAAGCGAGTTTTGGGTTTCAGCCCGCATCATGACAAGGACTAACCAATATCTAAAGTATTGGTTGAACTAGTAAAACTGTTGTTTTGTGATTATAATTGTTGCGATGAGAGTTGTTTTTGAGTTTGATCCCATTTTATCCAAAACTTTTTAGTTGAGAACTTCTGATATCATTTTATGTGATCTCGTACTCAATATGAGAAAAGGAAAGATGAACTAAGCGCATTAGCCATTTTACAGTCTTACCTACTTTAACAGCTGCTAGATGCCCATATGTGTTTCTGATATTGTTGCGAAATGTGTGCCCCGAACTCATGCCCCTCCCTATGTGTGTGAGGTGCCAATGTGCCAGTGCCCGCCCCTTGTAATTAGTGATCACCTCGGTGAAGCTAATATGTTGCCGATACCAAACTAAAACCTTCTAGTAATTATTAAGAGTTTTCCATATTTCCTATCCCCATTTTTCCTATTTTCCATCCTCTTCACAATTTCTAAAATCTACTCACTTTTAAATTTTGATTTTTCCTACGTACCACCTATAAAAGTCAAATTGATTATAATGATGACTATTACCATTTTTATTAGCCTTCTTCTTCATTAATCCTTTTTTTCATTAAACAAAACCATAAACAATCAAGGTAGGAACTCTAAAAAACAAAAGAGCTAGAAACTCTAAGTTAGACTTCAATTAATTATCACACCGTTAATAGCATTGTAGACAATATATAGGTTTTACTTCAAATCAATGCAAAAAAATAGTAGCATTAGTCAATTTCAGAGTTATCAGTGGAGAATAGCAAAAGAAAATTCTCCAAATGAATGACGATCAATGTCTCCAATCAAAAGTAAAGAATCAATTCCACTAACTCATCATTCCTTGGCATACGTGCGTACAGTCTAACTGGACGTAAACATGCTTCCAATTTCTACTTGACAAAATTTTTTTGCATGATGCAATTGGTGCGGCATAAATAATAAAAGTCAGTCATATGCTCCACCTAATTTGAAGTAATATGATGGCCTAGTTCCCCTTGTTCGCCATTTTCAATATCTAGCTTAAGCTTACATTACACACCAAATTTTCTCCTTCTCTATATTCATTAATCTATATATCTTTCATTTTAGACGACAATCACCTTCAGTTTTTACCGCCAATACTAGTCGGCATAAACCGGATGACTACAAGTCGTTATAATTTTGATTGTTGTAACTTGTAAGAGGTAATGGTCGGTGGTGGAGGTGGAGATGGAAACTTGATTTGTTATTTAGGTTTTTTTTTTTAATTTAGTTATAAGGTAATTTTATTATTGGGTGTAAATAAAAAAGTCAAGAGATGGTATTTAGGAATTGTGAAATTTTATATAGGTGATACTTAGGATAATTAGGGATAGGAATTAAGATGGATGGGAAATAGGAAAAATAGGGGTGGGAAATAGAAAAAACCTTATTAAGAAGCATAAGTGTAATTCTGGTACCTGATTTGTTTCGACATTTTAGATGAGGTATCTTTTGACACCACTCACAAGGAAGGCATTTTTCCTGCAATGAAAACATAAATTTTTTACTCATAATTGTTGGTTCATATTGTATATGATATGGGCATCTACTATGTTCGTATACGATTTTTTTAGGAGTCTTTCTAAATAAAATCTTATAAACAAATTTCACCCGAAAAAATAACGCTTATTAATAATTAGTAAAACCTAACTATACGGTAAAAAAAGAAAATGCTAGGTTGACCAAAAAGCAAATCCTGAACTTCATCCCCCAACACAAAGAACAATGGGATCCACTTTTACCTTTACGAATCCCAACAATGCTAAGAGGCTTTTTTTTTTCCATCAGATGCCCTATCATCTCGGGACAAATTTTCGATGTGTATATCGTTGCTCGGTAAAAAGTTAGGGTCTTTCTATAATAACACTAAACTCATCGATGGATTTCTAACAAGAATCCACCAAGTCTCACAAATATAATGGGACCATCACCAAAACGTTGCCCTTTGTTAATTTCCTCGGTGGTGGGGCCCCTGAATCTATGAGAGTCGGTGGATCTCTCGGTAGAGATCTATCTATGAGTCTATCACCACTCTGTGTTTCTATAAATGAACTTCAAAACCCTAAGTCCTACTAAAAATAATAATAAAAAGTCATTGACAATGTGGGAATGTGTATTATAAAAATATCCTAAAATAAAAAATTAGTTTTGGGAGAGTTTTTAAGAAAGTTTGTTTACTGGTAAAGGAAAAGGAATTTGTGGATTTGATTTTTTAAGTAAAAAAATTCTAGGGGATTTTTTTTATGTACATCTTATTTCAACTAGCTGCTCCATAGACGGGCATGGTGGAACTGCAGTTGCCTTAGGAAAAAAGCAATCAAATCAGCCGAGCTTCGAATTGACTTCAATACATTTTACCTTATGAGGCCTCGTGGTGTAGACATAAAAGAATGAAGATCTTAGAAAACTACAAGCTTAATCGAGCCCTAATATAGATAGAAAGAAGCCATCATATTTTCCATGGAAGAGCGACTCATCATTATAAAAGGCTTTACTTCTTTATATAGCAAGCAGGACCATCACAATATGAATCGAAATATCGTACCACATGGAGCTAACCCATAGGAGGAAGCGACATTCACAACATTAATGCAGAGATAGTCTCAAGACGATATTCACAATATTATTAAAGCGATACTCTCGAGACTATATTTATAACATTATTACAACGATGCTTTCAAGAATTTCATAATATATGGAATTCTATAAGTGGTAATAGGATCTTTTCAAGATTATCAAAGTACATGGGACTTTATAATTTTAATACATAGAAATCTGTAAGTGGAAGTACGATACTCTCAAAATTATCGTAATAGTTTTCAAGGGAAAATGTGATACTACGTGAATTGTATAACTAAAAGTGATATATTAATACCCTCAATTAGTGAAGCTCTATAAGTGGAAGTGCATTACTCTACATTTATCACTACTAGAATTTTAAGAGTCAAAATTTCTTCTTTTTTCTTTTGGTAGTTACGAGTCAACATATCGTATTTTCAAGATTAAAATCATAGGACATACGGTGGAACATTATATGTGGAAATGTGGTATTCTCAACTGACTTATAAAACATTAGGGAATGACCCGTGCCGCACCGACGCGGGCTATTTCACACTGTTATATTTTGGAGTGCTTTGCTGTCGCACCACGTCTGGCTTCTTGTTTTTCTTATCCTCAGGTTTGTATTGCCGAAACGGCACAGGCTATCGACTGAGATTGGTTGGTCATGTTTGATGTACTGGGATCATGGCTTATTGTTCTTGTTCTTTTTATGTGAATGACATATTTTGAATTTTCTAATGGTGGGTTTGTTTGCAGAATTCGCAATTTCGAGGATTTTTCATCCGATGGGATTACAAATTTTAGGATTCATGATGATCCCTCGTGTGTTTGGTAACTCAGTTAAAAATTCTTATGATTCATAAAATTATCTTGTTTTAAAGTTCATATATAGTGTTTGACATTATCTTAGAACCGTAAAATTGCATGTATATGGGAATTAGAGTTTAAAAAAATGGATCCATAAATCCCTTGAGAAATTTCCCAGCAAATCTTAAGGGGAAGATCGGACTCGATATGAAGGATTTGTTGGAAAAGTAATTCTCATGGAAACGTGATTCCAGGGATTTGGACAACCAAATATACCGAGGAAAACGTAATTCTACCAAATTCCCTGGACCCATGAGTCCCACCCTTAAAATTCTACATCCAAACTAAGTTCATATCCGGGGAAGTGCCTTGGAGTTTGATTTTAGTTGAAATCTCATAGAACATGGCATTTGAACCGTGACGTAGAGTTTCAGTGGTACCCTTAATTTACTTTAGTGACCCAAATTTGTTGTCTAACAGAAAATAAAATAAAAGAGGACATCAAACATTCCTTGGACATCACTAATTCCAAGCGGTCGTATGTATCAACATATTTTCTAATTGTAAAGAGAATATAGCTTCGTTTTTTTTAAAACCCTTGCTCCTCCAATATTGATCTTTAAGTAAGGAGGTTTGGGAAAATAAGGACAGCTGAAACTGCTGAAGATTCAAATTAGGCTTAAATTTTGATAGGGATAGAAGTGGTAATGGTAAGTTGTTCCCAAATAGCCATACATCTGACGTCTAAAGATTTACAGGTACACATAATGGCAATAGTAAGTTATACATTCAAATCAGATCAAACCACATCTAAACTTGATCAAACCACAAATCAAAACCATTATTCTAAACTTACATAGGATTCGATTGACAAAACTTGTACGGAACTTATCTGTTAAGTGTTCAGGTGCGAATACATTGAGAATTTTTTTTGATGCCATAGTAGTGGTCGCCGAAGAAACTCACCATTTCATTAAAATATGATCTTACATCTTTCCTAAAAGAATTCAGATGGTACATCAAGTATAGACTTCATTCACCTGAAACAACAATACCCTGCGTCAAATGAATTAAAAAGAATGCAACAAAAACATAATTGTATTTCAGCTATCCTATAAAGCTTATATTTCTTTTCTCTTCGGTATTAATTCAAGTGTGGATTTGAGTCGCATAAATCGTAACTCCGGTAGTCGACAACCTTACAAACAAAAACCTCATCTCGTAAGGATGTCAAACTCCAATCACTCTCCCCTGCATTGAACTGTTGATGTGTGTATGTAGAAGCGAAAGGATAATGAAATTACAACCAAATATATCTGTATCATGCCATTTCCAAAATTTGGGTAAGCAAGAGAATATCCAATACATATGGGTAAATTAATGTCCAGAGAGAGCATGCAAATTTTTTAATTTCAATGCAGTGTGTACATATTTGAGAGGGCATGTTAATGATATGGCAAATGAAAAGCCAATACAATTTGGTAGTTGTCTTCAATACATAGACAAATTATTCTAGTAGATTCTCTCTATAAAGTCAAAAGGAACACTTTTCCTAGAGTAATGAGGATAAAAGCACAAACATGTCCTGGAGTTTTTAGGGGACACTCAAAAAGATTTAGGGGCCAACAATAAAACAAAAAAGGTCACCCAAAGGGAAAATGTAGCCAGTCTTTATCTCGCGTAATTCGTAATGGCGAAATTATCCTTATATATTCAGAGGATATGATAACATTGTTATCCTCCGATTTCAATCGGAAGCCAAAATATTTCCCAGACTTCCGATTGTGGTCGGTGCAGTATTAGAATGATTTTTGTTTCATTTTTTCATTTATTTTGCATTTGTGAGTTATTAGAGTTATAGAGAAGAGGTTGAAGGAAAAAAGGGAAAAACCATTTTTTTCACTACAAAAATGGATAGATATGAAGAAGAAGGTGAGAATCATGACGAAGAACAAAATGTTGAGGGTTCACGACCGTTTAGAGAAGACGATTTGGGGTATATGTTGAATGATCCAAACTTTTGTGGAGAGGAAAACCTAGACGACCCTTTCATGGAAGAAAATGGATAATCGCATGATATTGAAGCTAACGATGCATGTAAAACACAGGTATTGTGTTAAGAAACTAAAATACTCGATTTCCATGGTTTGTGTGCTTTTGTAAACAAGAAAAACCGATTATTGCATGCATTGAATGCCATGAACTACCCAAATTCAGTAGATAATTTATAGATTAAACTTACAAATATAACACACTGAGTACCAAATATGTATATTCGGTAGTTCCAAGATACTAGTTTACTGCCGAATATGAGAAAAACCCCAAACTGGTTTTCCAAAAATATCAACATTCAGTAGTTATGTAGAGTTATTTACCCCCGAATGGCCCCAAAAACGAATTCCTCAGAAAATTTCAAAACTCAGTATTCTTATCCTTTACAATCGGTAATAGTTTAACATTATTTGACTGCCGAATAAAATTTCCGAAAACTTGAAAATCGGATGTTTATCGATTAAAGTTATCTCCCGGTTATTTATATTCGGCTGGTTTACTATATATTTTAGCTTTCGATTATATCATTTTTTGCACTCAGTAAACTGTGTACATTCATTTGCATAAATCGGGTGTTTTGGGTAACCGATAGGATTCCGAATATAAAGTATTTGGAAGTTTGACTTATTTAATAACCTCTGATTATATCATTTTTTTCACTCAGTAAACTGTGTACATTCATTTGCATAAATCGGGTGTTTTGGGTAACCGATAGAATTCCGAATATAGAATATTCGGAAGTTTGACTTATTTTATAACCTCCGAGTATATCATTTTTTTCACTCAGTAAACTGTGTACATTCATTTGCATAAATCGGGTGTTTTGGGTAACCGATAGAATTCCGAATATAAAGTATTCGGAAGACTTATTTAATAACCTCCGATTATATCATTTTTTTCACTCAGTAAACTGTGTACATTCATTTGCATAAATCGGGTGTTTTGGATAACCGATAGAATTCCAAATATAGAATATTCGGAAGTTTGACTTATTTTATAACCTCCGATTACTGTATAATAATTTGTTGCTTTCATATGCAGGCCGTTGAAGAGTTTGTTGATGACTTCTATTTGAGGCCCGACACTTCCCTATACTATGCAAACGATTTGGTATACTCATAACTACTTTTTTTTTTGCAAAATTTATATGTTAAATGGTTATGCTTATTAGATTTGTTTTGTTTTATGCACGTTTAGACATTTGGAAGTAAGAAGGAGGCAAATGAATGGCTTATGAACAAGGCAAAAGCTAACATGTGCGTGGTAGTTCAAAATAATCATGTTAGTGACACTCGATTTGAAATGATTTGTGAGCGAGGTGGGACGCGAAAGAGTCACGAGGGAAAGAATAGTAAGTACATACGGAAGACGAATAGGAAATACCGAAGAAATACCAAGAAGATAGGATGCCCATTTAAGATTGTCTTCTATAAGCCCGATGGTATTAAAGGTAAAGAGTATAAAATGTATAAAGTTGATAACGGTTGTCACAACCATGATGATCCGTTGGATTTAATTGGACATGTAATGGTTGCCAAGTTAAAACCACATCAAATGCAGACGGTGAGGTCTATGCGGATCCAAAAAGCGAGTGCGATCTTAAGTAAGATAAAGTCGGACGATCCCGACAACTTGTCTTCTTTGTCTACAATTAAGTCGGCCCTAGCTACGATCAAAAGGACTGATTGGGATGGTAGAACGGTCATGCAACAATCAGAGTGGTTAGCGGAGTTACACGGCTACACCTTGAGAAGGGAAGAAAAGGATGGTATAGTGGTTCATATTTTCTTGGCACATCCCGAAATGATCCAATTGGCTCAATGCTTTCATCAAATTTTGTTGATAGATGCTACTTATAAGACAAACAAGTATAACATTCCGTTGTTGAACATTGCTTGCCATACTTCGGACAAAAACACGTTTACGATTGCCTGGGGTTTAATGGATCATGAGAACAATGTGAGTTTCATTTGGATGTTGGAGACGTTGAGGTCCATTTATAACGGTGATAATTTTCCAAGGGTTATTGTAACGGATAACGATCAAGCCTTAATGCATGCAATAGCAGTAGTGTTTCCGGAAGCCCAAAACTTGCAATGTACGTGGCACATTCAATGCAATCTCAAAACCAATTGCCATCATCATTTCCAAGCTAAAAGACCAAGGAAGGGTACCAAGAGGTCAAAGGAAGAGGATAGGTTATTTGAAGAAAAGTGGAAGGAGGATGGAATAATTTGGAAAATGTTCATGAAAGCATGGGACAAAATCGTTTGGTCGATGACCGAGGAAATTTACGAATGTAACTTGAAGAAATTTGAGGATGAATACGGGACGGACTACCCAAAACCGGTTGAGTATTGTAAAAAACAATGGTTAACGATTAAGGAGAGGTTTGTGTTTGCATGGACATATGAATATCGTAACTTCAAGAACGAGGCGACAAGCATTGCGGAGGGGTCTCATGGTAGACTAAAGAAAATACTAATTGGTAGTCAAAATGGAGTTGTGTCGATCCAAGAAGCAATCCATGAATTCAGCAATCGTGATCTCGTAAAGATTAGGAAATGTATGCAATTTAGTGTACACCAATTCCCGATGGAACATATTAAGGAAAAATTGCTTCTAAGGGGAGTTGTTCATAAAGTTTCAAGATGGGCAATAAATCGCATGATGAAACAATTGAAGTTATATAAAACTTATGATGACGAGAATACGGTTTGTGTTTGCAAGGATATGATAGGTATTGGACTCCCATGTCGTCATAAGTTGGGTAGGTATGTTGAAGTGATTGACATTGATGATATTCACCCATTTTGGAAGCAATTAAATTTCACTCCGAACACCCCGGTAGTTGATGCTCCGTCTTTCTTCGAGTCGGAATTGTGTGCACAAATAGCCGAGCGTTACGCTACATCAAACGGCACCAAAAAGCAAATATTGATGCATAATTTGGAGGAAGACCTTCACCCTTGTTTAAGGGAGGTTGATGAACCTATTAAGCAAAAGAACACTGGTAGGCCGAACACCGAAGTGTCGAGGACCATCCAAAGAAAATAGTTGAAGGAGTATTTGTCTAATAAAAGAATATTGTCTAGGCACGAGCGTTCGGAAGCCGAATTTGAAGATGAGCCGGAACCTAAGAAAACAGGTCGTCCAAGAAATGATCAAAGTGGACCAACCACCCGACAAGTAAGGCCAAAAATCTCTACAGATACTTCTCAAGTAAGTCAACCCAATGTTGTCGAAGAAGTTGTTGAGAAAATGAACGCCTCGCAACAAACCCAACCAATGGAAATTCTTACTATAAAAGAGGACAAAGGTACTCTTCGTTTCCCTAGAGATCTTATTGGAAGACCAAATCGATCCACATATACAATATACAAAGAGTATTTGGAACAACTCCCTCCACTTATCATTCCATTTGTTTTGTCGACCGACGAGGTTGATGGGGATGGAAATTGTGGGTTTCACGTTGCTACGGAACAAATGGGTTACTTTAGAGAGGCGGATATCGAAGATGTCACCCAATGCCAATATTTAAGAAATAAGATGGCGGTATAACTAGTGAAGGACAAGGGTTTTTATATGGAGATGATGAGGCGAGGAGATAGATACGACAAAGAACAAGAGTTCAAAGACTTAGTTGCGCGTGTGAAGTGTCGAAAGGGATTGAAGACAATCGGATCCAAGTATTGGATGACAATGCCTAAATTTGGATATCTCCTAGCGGACGTTTTGAATTGCGTGGTACATTTCTTTGTTCCTCCTATGTATGGACTTAGCATGACGTTTTCACCCACAAGAACGGCTTGCGACGAGTCGGTTAAAGATAGAAGAATCGTAATGGCATTTGTGAATGAAATGCATTTTATCGGTTTAAGAGTAAAGAAAGATTGTCCGTTACCTCCGTTGAGTAAGTGGCACGATTACTTCCCGATGAACCATTGCAAGGATTGGGTTAAACAATATGAGTCCAACATGGTTGATTGGGATCGTGTTATGGACAACAACTTTCCCACTGAGTTACTCGAATTGATCCCCTCGGATGATGACGATGTTTGATCGTTTTTTTCGAGGCACGACTATAATTTTTTTTGAAACTATGTAATCGGAACAACAGTATTATAACACTTCAATACGATTAATCATATTCGGGAATTCCATATTTTATCAAACCGCCGATTAATATTAAAAATTTGAATTTACAACACTCAAACATCACATGTTATTCTTTTTTCCCAGTCCGAGATGCAACAATCAACGCGGCTTCGAAATGTAGAAACGACTCTCCTCTCCACTTGGAATAAGCATCTTGTGCCGCAAACCTGTCGTCTCTGTGCCTAGCAAGAATACAGTTGTACTCGGTGCACAATTTTATAATATGGTGCACCCTTGAGAAAACATGGGATGGTTCATAATTGCGGCGTGGCTTCTTGTACTTACCAACAAAAGGACCCAATGAAACGTTAATCCAAAATATACGATCGTCCTGCTGTTCTTTATTGTGGCGTGGCTTCTGTGCCTAAACACGACTATATTATTCGGAGGATAATTTTTTTGTAAAGTCCCGAATGTACGATGGCCCAAAAATCAGAATTTGGGAAAAACTTATACTTTTCAAATTTTGAAATTGAAATAATCTGAAGTATAATTAGTTACCCAAACTTCCGAATATGGGCTATCTAACATTCTATATTGGCCCTTGGAACCACCTAGAGCCATGGCGTGGTTTGTTTTGAACTTGCAATATTCGGAGGATAATTTTTTTGTAAAGTCCCGAATGTACGATGGCCCAAAAATCAGAATTTGGGAAAAACTTATACTTTCCAAATTTTGAAATTGAAATAATCGGAAGTATAATTAGTTACCCAAACTTCCGAATATGGGCTGTCTAAGATTCTATATTGGCCCTTGGAACCACCTAGAGCCATGACGTGGTTTGTTTTGAACTTGCAATATTCAGAGGATAATTTTTTTGTAAAGTCCCGAATGTACGATGGCCCAAAAATCAGAATTTGGGAAAAACTTATACTTTTCAAATTTTGAAATTGAAATAATTGGAAGTATAATTAGTTACCAAAACGTCCGAATAAGGGCTGTCTAACATTATATATTGGCCCTTGGAACCACCTAGAGCCATGGCGTGGTTTGTTTTGAACTTGCTATATTCAGAGGATAATTGTTTTGTAAAGTCCCGAATGTACGATGGCCCAAAAATCAGAATTTGGGAAAAACTTATACTTTTCAAATTTTGAAATTGAAATAATCGGAAGTATAATTAGTTACCAAAACGTCCGAATATGGGCTGTCTAACATTCTATATTGGCCCTTGAAACCACCTAGAGCCATGGCGTGGTTTGTTTTGAACTTGCTATATTCGGAGGATAATTGTTTTGTAAAGTCCCGAATGTACGATGGCCCAAAAATCAGAATTTGGGAAAAACTTATATTTTTCAAATTTTGAAATTGAAATAATCGAAGGTATAAAACATTATATTGTCTTCCGAATAAATACTGGCCCCAAAATGGGATTTTTCCTATATCAGAAATTTTGAGATTTTTTCAATATATATATTCGGTAGTGAGTGTTCTTCCGAATACTGTGTGTCTACTTAAATATATTCGGTAGCCAAAAAATTCATTAAACTACCGATTATTATCAGTTTGTATCTAGGAAGATATGGCCACCAATATTCGGCAGATAACCATCAAATCGTTCTCCCGAATACTGTCGATGTTCTTGAGAAATGAAGAACACGACTACATTCGGAAGTAAATGAGCATGAATATCGCCCGAATCTGGATAAATAACCGAAAACCCTAGAATTTTTTTTTCTCGATTCGTCGAATTAAAACGAAATAAACACCAAAAATGGTAGATTCTTACCTAATTGGGGCCATTTGACTTTGGAGTGGAATTTTTTTTTTTCTTCCACAATCGGAAGATAATAGGAAACTGGAAGTAGAAGAGTTGAAATGAGTAGAATTGTTTTTGATTTGGTTTTTATACAGTGTTACAAGAAGGGCATTTATGTAACTTCAATATCATATAGGGTACCCCTTAACTAGAGTCTTTGGCTGGGTATAAATTGATGGCCCCTAAATCCTTTCGGGTGGCCCCTAAAAACGCAAGGTTTATAAAATGGTTTCTACCAACAAACTACTATAGAACGGTACAAATTGAATGAGCAGCAAGCTTATTGTCCGTTTGTTTTACCTCATCCAAGTTGAACTGAGCATAGCTGTTACATCTGTAAGGCAAGTTCATGGATCTACAACACCTAGCTAGGCATAGTGAAAGTTTGGTCGACGTTGTTTCCTCTAGGAAAGAATCAGCACCTATCGATGATCTCCATAGTACAATAGTTTGAGGTTGCACTGCTAGAACTTTATATCCTTAATTTGTTCCTGCTACTTTATAAACTTCGGAGTCAGCTTTCTCAACCACCAAACCTATGTTTAAGCAAGCACATGGAGTACGATTCTGTCAATGTTCCTACAAATGTAACTAAATGTAGAGTGCTTTTAAGAATTTAGAGTTAAGAAATATCAAAACCAATTATTGATAGAGCTCAGTGTAAACTGAAAATCCACAAACTGTTAAGTAAAGCAGACATCTGATGGTGTCTTTGGTAATAAATTACCTAACTTACCTCACTACACATAATGTTGTAGGGAGAGTGAGAACATCCAATCAACCTAACTTACCTCTGAACCGCTCAATATAGTGGGTCGAACCATCTCCTGGACAAAAGCAACAGAACTGATTATATCCTCCACTTCGAAGAAGTGAAGGTACTTACACTGCAAATATGACATATTAACCTGGTAAATAAAGTAGCAAAAATACACTATCAATAAAGTAATAAGATAATATAAAACATAGCGTAGATCAATAACCTAGAGATAGGAATCGTCCACTTTAGTGTCAAATTGCTGAGTACTTTCCTGCTACACCGGCAGCAAGCAAGATGGCACCAATGAGTATTGGGCTTTTTGATAAAGTATTCCTACACTTCACTTTACACTAAAAAAGTGTCCCCGTTTTCTAGAAATGTGTTAAAGTACCCTTGCCTTGACTGGTTTATTCAAAAAATGGTAAACATCAGTTAACAGTTGTTAACGCTTAGGTGGCAGGGTCAAAATGTCCAAAAAGCCCTTCCTCTTTAGTAGAGTTGGATTTTCTTGAATCGTCGAGTCGAGTCAACTCCATTTCTTCTGCTGCTCCAAATCAACTCCACTTCTTGTGCTGCTCCAAATCAACTGCACTTCTTCTTATTGCCTGCAACACCCAACACCATGCTCTGCAATACAAACCTATCCACCAACATGCATTCAACCATTCTCATGCTCAGTTCATATACATTCGGCACATCATTCCATTTTTATAGTTCCTACAATTCCTGTACTCAGCTGCATCATCCTTGATTTAAATCTCAACTCCACAACCTCAAAAACACCTGCAATATATTACTTCCATGAACTGCAACAAATACAACTCTTTCACCACTGCCATCCAAAAATCAACAAATACACATTTTCCTAACATACATCTAATTCTGCTCAGTCATTCACCACTGCCAGCAAACCTTGACCTGTCTCAGTTCCATTGCTTGCAGCTGTTGTTCTCCATTTCTCACAATTCAGTACCACCATCAATTCCCTCTTCAACTGCAACTCAGCCTAGAAACTCACGGCACCAAACAAACACCATCTCAGCCTTCACTGACTCCTACAACAACATCCTTCCATCACTGCAATGAATTGCAGGCTCAATATCATCTCATCTCAGCACCCACACAGATATGTGCTCATCTCCATACAATCGCCTACAGATTCCTAAAGCAGCAACCCACAACATGTACTACTTCAACTCCATCACTTCCTATTCTTCTGCAACTCAAGCACACCACCACTGGAGCCAAACCAATTCCTTCTTCTCTGAAATTTATTCTCTCTCGTACCTCAGTTCCATTTTGTTTGTCAGTGTTTAAAAAGTCAAAAATGAGAAAATTGGGAGCCCCAAAATTAAAGGCAAATTTGGAAAATCCGTTGTGGACAGGTTGAGGAAATGCCCCACTTTATTAATTTTTCCATCCATCCATCATCCAATTAACTCACATATGTAGGATAATATGTGCGAGAAGAGAAGACAAATATTCCCTTCAAAATTTAGGATTGTGGTTCGGGGTTTAATTTTGTTTTCTTTTGTGGCAATTTAGTGTATTTTTTAAAAGATAATTTTTTTGAAAAAAAAATACAAGTTTCTTGTAAAATTTATTCTTTTCAATTTATTGACAAGATTATTATTATTATTAAATAAAAATACAATAAAAAAATAATGAGAATTTTTTTTATTTCAATTAAAAAATACTTTAGAAAGAGAAAAATATAAATAAATAATAATAACTATTATTATAATTATTATTATTTTGGCTTGGCCATTCAAAAGAGTGTCGGTGCACAGATTGCAACCCGACTTCCCCTATTTTTTTTGTAATTATTACTCTTTGGTTTCAATAAAATCCCCTTGTGGCATCTTTAATAATAATAATAATAACAACAACGGGTACTTAGCTTAGCTGGTCATCCCCATTCCCCAAAATTTGATGTGTTTCAGGACGTCCCAGGTTCGAGATCCCAATGACGTAATATTGCTGAAATTAACGTGGATGGTAGAGTTAGTTTGCCCCCCTTGTGACACAATCCCATCCGCTTCGGCTTCCTTGGCTAGGTTACCCATAAGGCTCGGTGGTAGGTTAGCACAACAACCAGTTCAATTAATGTAGTAGTATGTTGTTGGAGCTTAGCTTGTTAGGATTCCAACTAGTTAATGTAATACTCTAAAATAAAAAATAAAAAATAATAATAAATTTTATACCAATTTTTAGTACTATTGAGTTTTGTGCTTGTTGTAAAAGGAAAATGGATGTATTTGGTGACCATGCACTTCATTGTGCTAGTGAGGTTGGGGTCAAATTCCGACATGATTTTGTTAGAGATGTTGTCGCTGATATTTTATACAAAGCTGGGGTTGCTGTTAGGAAAGAGGTTGATTTGGGTTTTATATCGGAGGAAGGTAAAGCTTTGAAGCATGCAGATTTACTTGTTTATAATTGGATGAATCGAAGGGATGTTTGTTTCGATGTTACTGGGGTTTCCCCTTTTTTAGGTTCTAGTGGTCGTGCTTTTGTTCCTAGTGCTGCCATTTCGAGTGCTATTTCACGTAAATGCACAAAATATTTAGATATGTGTTCCACTCATGGTTATGGTTTTAGGGTTCTTGCATTCTCCACCCTTGGTAAACTTGGTAGTGACACCGTGGTTTTATTGAAAAGATTGAGAAATTGCATCTTCAATTATGCTCCTAATCATAAAATAGGCAACTCTTTGTTTTATAGATTAGGTCTTTCCATTCAGAAAGGTGTGGAGGCACAACTTGTTGTTAGGTTACCCTTCATTGATGTTGTACCTTGTATTTGATTATTTTGTTTATATTAGCCTTTGCGGCGAAAAAAATTTAAAAATAAATAAAAAAAGATCTCATAATAATAATAATAAAGCTTTGTATGGATAAATCTCACCCTGGCGACATTGTTGCTGGTCCACTTAATGGTAATAATGAGGCATATTTTCATATCCATGGGACATCGAAGCCAGCAGCCTATACAGTTGAACCTAATGTTTGAAACCATGACAATGACGCATTCGAACTCACAGTTGAGATGCTCCATCTAGCTTTCCTAAAGCGTGTTACTACTATTGTGAGTATACCCCCACAATCCAGGTTACAATTTTCTCGTGTCTTGAAGGCGGCCTTGGACAAGTTAATAGCACATCCCACAGATTTACTTATTTGGCTGCAATTATTGCTTCTTTCTATTTGTACTTTGAATTTATATGTCCCAAAAAGCGCCATTGAGGAACGTTCTGTCAATAGGAAAAAGCTTCAGTTTGCCGCAATTAACCAGGCTATTCAGACTTGGAATGAACCTAATGGATGCTCTGCAATGATTCATAAACTGCTCTCACAACCAACACTTCTTCCAAGGAAGTCCACTAAGAAGCAGAAAAGGAAGGACCCCAATCTGGAGGCTTGTAGGAGAAAACTTGGTTATGGCCATTTTTCAGCAGCCATTCGCATTTTATCTTCCGATGGTATTGCACCTGCCACACTGGACACCTTGGATGATCTACAGCAGAAACACCCATATGCACCACCTCCCTCCATCCCCGCAGAGGACATTACAGTTCCGGATTTAACTGTTGATGCCAGTGTTGTGCTTACTTCTTTGAAAAGTTTCCCTAAAGGAACATCATGTGGGAGAGACGGTGTTCGAGCACAACATCTCTTAGATGCGATGAGTGGGGCTGCGGCCGCGGTGGCAGATGAACTTTTTCAATCTATCAAAGGGGTCACTACACCATTTTTCCGAAATAGCAACAGCTGCGTGCAGTTGCAATAGGGACTTGCAACAGCAGCAAGCCGTTGTGAAACGTGGGGTTGCACTTTTTTTGCAACAGCTCCGAAGCTGTTGCGAATTTTTTTCGCAAACGGTTTTCGGTTCACCCAGGTGTTTTTTCCCCGGATTTGCAACGGTTTTGGCTGTTGCGAAAAGTTTTAGCAACTGCTGATACCGTTGCTATATTATTATCGCAACAGCTCCAGAGCAGTTGCGAAATTTAGAACCAAAAAAACTTAGAAGGCTAAACTTAGCCGGTTCAGGATTTATTATTCTGGTTCTAAATTTAGCAACAGTTTCTGGCCGTTGCTAAATTTTTGCAACTGCATGAAGCCATTGCGAATTTTTGTTGCTAATCCGCAAAAATGGTGTACTGGGTTGTTAACTTATGACTAGCAGGTGTGTGCCTACCAATTCTTGGTGAATTTATCGCAAGTGCACCACTAACCCCCTCACTTAAACCCGGTGGAGGGATAAGACCCATAGCTGTAAGCACTATTTGGCGTCGGTTGTGCTCCAAACTTGCAGCTACTGCGGTATCTAAGGATATAACATCTTATCTTGGTACATACCAGTTCGTAGTTGGTATACCTTGTGGAGGTGAAGGTATATTGCACTCTGCTAACAGGCTTTTGGAGTTCAAAGGAGATGACAATACCCTGAAAATGTTGCTTTTCGACTTATCTAATGCATTCAACCTTGTTGACAGGTCTACTCTTGTTAGAGAAGCTAGAGCTCACTATCCATGCATTTCCCGTTGGATTTAGTTCTATTACTCAAAACCTGCTCGACTCTATTACAATGATGCAACCCTTTCATTTGCCCAAGGAGTACAGAAGGGTGATCCCCTTGGTCCCTGTTATTTGCCTTGGATTTACACCCCATTGCTGAGAAGATTGCTGTCGAATGCTCGCTAGACATGCAAGCCTGGTACTTAGAAGACGGGACTATAACAGGAGATACTTTGGAGGTCGCCAAATCCCTCAAAATCATTCAACAATATGGCCCACGGACAGGTCTACATCTGAATATCACCAAGAATGAGATTTTTTGGCCCTCTTACGATCCTAGAAGAGATACACCAGGAAACTTTCCTTCTGCCATTGGGAAACCTACTACTGGAATAAAGCTATTAGGCGGACCAGTTAGCTTAGATATGCAGTACTGCAGAGACATAGTTCAGGATAGAGTCGAGAAGAGTGCATCTTATGAACAGAGTTAAGTCCTTGCGTGATCCACAATGTGAGTTTCTACTCTTGTGATACTGCAGTGGCGTTTCCAGGCTGTACTTCGCATTACGGACTACCCATCCCATTGCTATTCAGAGTGCAACAACTTATCATGATCATCACTTAATGTTGTACCTGCGGAATATTATCGTGGGAGATGGGGCAGGGTTCGGCTTAATCCAACAACGCTTGGTTACACTGCCAATAAAAAACTATGGCTTAGGCGTTTACACCATGGCCGACTGGTCAATACTACTTCCTTGCTTCTTGCGCTCAGACTTAGCACCTCCAAATCACTATCTTACAACAGCCTTCAATTTTAGACTCCAGCCTCAGGTACCAGCATGCTTTATAATCGTTCACTCAGTCTTGTGGGCTCATTAATTCTAATTTTGACATCAATCTCGTTGCCTCCCAATATATGAAGAAATTGACAGCTATCTAGTTTGATGTCGTCAAGGATAATGTACCCATCAACTTCAAAATGACACAACGTGACTTGACCTTTTGGCACAACAACAGATTACCACATGATATGGACTTCCTCAAGGATATTCGTATTCAAGGTCTTAATCAAGCCATTGGACCTCCATAATTCCGGTTTGTGCTTATGTATCGTGTTGGTATTCCTTTGTTCAGGGATAGCAGTGCATGTGTTTTGTTGCAATCGATCCATGGATGTTTTTGGAGACCACGCTGTCCACTGTGCTGGAGAAGTTGGGCAAAAGTATAGACATAATATGGCCAAAGATGTCTTCGGAGACATGTGTTATAAAGCTGGTGTAGTTGCACGGAAAGAGGTGTCACTAGGCTTCTCATTTAACACAGGTACCGCCCTTCGACATGCAGGTATCCTTTTTCTCAATTGGGAGGATGGTAAAGATGTATGCATGGATATAACAGGTGTTTCACCCGTTACTGCCGCCAACACTATATCTTTCACACCAGGCCGGACTATCTCTATGGCAGTCACTCGGAAACGTAACAAATATATAGAGACATGTTCTGCACATGGATATGGATTTCAAGTCCTAGCTTTTTCCACTTTGGGAGAATTGGGTGATGAAACGATTGCATTCTTAAAGAGGTTGCGCAACTGTCTCCTTAGCCGTGATGCTAATCACAAGTTTTCTAACTCTCTTTTTTATAGACTTGGTATCGTGATTCAAAAAGGTGTAGGTGCCCAGCTTGTTGCTAGGCTACCTGCTACCGAAATGTATTAGACCTTATTTGTTTGTAATAATAATTAGTTTTTTATTGATAATAATAATAATAATAATAATAATAGTAATTTTTTAAAAAAATAAAAATAATAATAATAAAATAATTACTACTCTTTGTTTTTTAATGAATTTAATAATAATAATAATAATAATAATAATCACATCCTCCCTATCCGCTTCGGCTCCCTTGGCGTGGTTCCTCATGAGGCTCGCTGGCAGGCTAGCACGACAACCTGTTTCACTAATGTAGTACTCCCTCCATTTAAAAATAATTGGCTTGTTTGTGTGTAAATTTACACACAAACAAGCATATTATTTTGAAATGGGGTAGTAGTAGGCTGTTGGAGCTTAGATTGTTAGCCTTCCAACTAGTTAATGTAATAATACTCTTTATTCAACAATAATCTGTTAGATCTTAGCTTGTTAGGTTTCCAACTAGTTAATATAATAATACTCTTTATCCAACAATAATAATTCATAATAAAACAATAATAATATAATCCAAAATTTAAAATGAATAGGTAAATTTTATCAATTTATTTACTTATAATTTTTGCATCAAGGAAAATTAATTCTAGTTCAAAAAGAAAAAGAAAAAAACTTATAAGAAACTAGTGGAATCCTAGGAACAAGCTGGGCTCCAACACCTTTCTATATGACTATCCCTAATCAGTGAAAACAATAATTACATTTCTTTGCACTAACATCGAACCTAGACAAATGATTTTGCATCATTTAAAAAAAAAACAACTGTTTCCTCACCCAGTTCACCAAACTTCGAGAAAACTAAGGTACCAAAACCAAAACCTTGAACTAAACATTTATCAAGGTATTTTTTTATTCTTACGCATAATGATGTTTCTCAAAGCCATGCCCGGTAGCACAAACTCCTCCACCAGTAAAAGGCGACACACCAGTCACATCCAAAAATACATCTCGACCATTATCCTTGTTGTAGACTAGAATATCCGCAGGTCTCAAAGACCCGCCATCATTAGATAAGAAACCAAAATCAACCTCTTTCCCAGCAGGCACACCAGCCCGAAAGTACATATCAACAATAGTGTCACGGACAAAATCATGCCTAAATTTGTGCCCCACCTCTTACGCACAACGCAAAGTGTGAACCCCTAAACAATCCATGCCTCGGTCAAATAAAGAAAAAAAAATGAATACATATAATGAATAATGCAATACCGGGACAGTAACAAAGGACTGCACTAAATTGGCACGCCCATAGCCTCCGACTGACCCCCTCAATGGGTAGTGCCTTGAGACAATCTGGTGCATGGTTAGACTTGTTACACTACCAGAGAGCACAGTCTCGCATAGACATAACGAACTTTGCCTGCATTTATCTCATGACAACCTCAAAATACTTAACCGCCAAAAACTTCATGGGATGAGTGGCGGTAAAATCAACATTGACATCAGGACGTACACCGGAAAATAACTTCATATCTTGGTGAAAGCCGAGATCTGGACCAGGCAAGGAAACGTTACGCCGGATGATAGACCGAAGGGGATGAGTCTGGATAACCGAGTCACATCTGCTATTAAAAACAAGCCCAAACCAGCATGCCGAAGAGGCAAATAAACTAGCCTATGTTGAAGCAACCTCATAGCTAGCCCTTCATTCGTAATAATGTGGCACACATGCTGGGATAAATGAGAATCAAACGTGGCTTGTGCCTCCGTTAAGTGTTCATGCATAGTAGTTCGTATAGAGAAATATAACTTAGAAACCTCTGCACAACTTCTTAACAAATGTAAATCACATTGGGGGCCCTCTAATTTCTTCACAGCATCCATCAACTTCATAATCTTGAGAACTCTAGACTTGACCCAATAACTGCAATAGTCATGATCAAGGCGTACCGTCCCTCCAAGCAGCTTTACACCTTTAACAGGCCTACCAATCTGGTCCGCGAAGGCATTGATACACCTTGTGTCGACTGTCGACCAGAAAACCTTAGTTTTAGTGGTATTGAGATTAAGGCCAAGCCCACTCCCATCATATTGGATAATGTTAAGAGCCTTGGAGACCATTAAAGTATCTCCGACAATCGTATCATTGTCTAAACATCAATGTTTAAAAAAATTTAAGTCATAAACCTTGAATCCGAACCCTAAAGTTTGAAGGTTATATTTTTCTTTTAAGTCCTATATATTATCTCGATATGTGAGTGAACTTGGTTGGATGGCAAAGGTGACGTAATTGAGCATTTTTTCAACCTGTCCACAATGAGGTTTCTCCGACGATACCTTTAACAGTTTTTCAATTTTCCAAGTAATAAATATATACGCAATTATTACTTAAATTATTAAGGTATTTGGCATGCATACATTGATATTTGTGAAAAATACTAGAATCTCCTATTATATGGGTTCAATATATAGAAGCCCCGTTAAATGGATCATTTACTGTCAACTCCATACTTTAGGAAAATGATATTGCTAGGCCCAAAAAATCAAAATTTTTTTAGATCTTGCCCATAATTAATTATTATGAATTTTAATACTACCAAGACTACCCTTTAGTATATCAACAAGAGGAATATCATCATATATTTTCATTTTCAGATTTTGTCTCTCTCTTCCAGACGAGTTTTTCTTCTTCAGAAATGCTTTCTTTTCATTTCCAGATCCGAAACAATATTTCTCTCTCGAAATCAAGTTCTCACACAGTTAAACATCGACAACAACTCGTGTTCTTGCGATTTCAGTGCGTATCGGTGAAGCAAACTGAATGAAAATCGTTAGCAACAATTAGAAATGAAGATTTAATCATCAAATATGATGACAAAGATAAGTTCCACATATCTTCATCTTTTCTTTCGATTTAAACTCCTGATTTGTTGATTTTCAAATCGAAATCGGATGAAATTTTTTTTCGTGTACTGTTCAAAACCTAATCCATCTGATTTCATCTAGAAATATTTATTTAAAAGATGACAAGAATATAGATCCACAGTTATTTCATCTAGATCTCTGTTTTGAGTTGAAATTTTTTGAAAAATTTTGTCAACAAATTTTCTAGGTTTTTGAATTGAAAATCGATTTAATTTTAACCTGAATTTCCAATAGAAAAATTTAAGTTTATTTATGAACTCAGAGCATCTTAATCTCCGTTACCCGTCACATTTACGTTGTTGACTTAAAAATCGTATCCAATGTAATTGTGGTATACTGAGTTGTCTCAGTTCTCAAATTGGGGGAAGAAATGAGAAGAAGACCAGGAATTGGTGGTGTAGAATGATATCTGGAAGAATCCTGCATTCAGATCACAATTCCCCTAGATGTCTGCAAAAATTGGGTTGATCCCTTTGGCTTCAAACAAAGGATTCTGGGCTGAGCTATTGGGAATTGGTGACATCTATTATGAACTTGATAATACTCATCTTTTATACTAAGAATATCTGTCTAAAATGTCCACAGATTTAACATGTAACTACTTTTTTTTTTTTTGCTGAGATGTTGTTAATTATTTGGTTAAGACAGGGGTTCAAAACGTCGACATTTGCTTGGATACAAGGTCGCTCAATGGCGGTTTGATAAACTTGCAGGAGCTTTGCACACTACTTTTTCAAAGACGAAAGGCTGCTCGTGACTCTGTGTCTGAAGATGATTGTTTACGTGCTATAAGTTGAAGGTAATACTATAGGATCATCAGTTTTTGGCGTTAGTTAAAAGATGAAATATCAGTGTTAAGATATTGTTTGCAACTAATATATATTGGTGTATGATCTGTGGTAGCATGTTTACTAGGAGAGGGAACAAAGAGACTTTAGGAAATAGATATATTATTTGGTATGCAGGTGGAGACGGGAATTACAGACACTATAAGTCCATAAATGCGACGAGAATTACAGTCACTGTAAGTACACCAATGCATCTTTTAGTGCATTGTTTGAGGAAATGCTTTTTAATTATCCTAGAAGTGTAAAAAATTTCCTTTGATCTGCGGAACCAATGTGCATCTCTAGTTCATATTAGTTGTTGAGATGATCATAAAAATTGTGCTCTGCTAAAGAGAACGGGGATATGAGACTGTTGATGGGTTGCCTTGATGTGATCCCTTGTGGTACAAAGCCTATTGTTCTTATAGATAAAATTTGTTATTTACTTCTTTCCTAATTCTCGTAACAGCAAATGATGTATTTACCAAACGGTGAAAACTATACACTCGAGTATCCTTGCATCATGCTACATGACCTTGATTATTTTTACAATGGCATTTCCAGATATTGGATAGTGGTTTTGAGGTCATTTCTGTTGGAAAGAAAAAGCTGGTTCCGTCAGTTCCTACAAAGTTAAACAAAGATCACAATGAAATTTTGGAGCTGGCCCAGGTTTGTCTTCTTTTCTAATATAATTTTTACAAACTTGAATTAGCATACCCAAGATAGATATTAAGAGACTACATTATTTTTTCCTCCAGTACTACTAATGTATGTAGAAGATTCATACCTGCTGGATGTAACGGATGAGGATATCGTCAGTTAATTTGTTCCCAAGTTGGTCCGTCACATGGAACACTGGCGTCACAAAAACTTTTGATTGTTAGGATAACAAACAACAAACAGTCCCCACCCACTAGCCCACTAGGCCACCACATTAAGGTTAGGATTGCAAGATTCCAAAAGTAGCACAAGTATGGGTTCTCAAAGATTTTGTTTTCTTAATTTTTTTTTAGCTTAATGGGATTAACTTAATGTTGGAAAAAAAAATTCGCTTAATTAATCAAGAAAGTCGAATCTATAGTGATTATTGGTTTGTGAGGATGCAGATAAGGAGGAAAAGGAGGGGAGAAAGTAGTAGGGAAGGAGGGAAATTTGCCGTCCGTAAACCAACGGGGTTTCCCTTCTAGCTGCTCAAACGAGGTCTAGCTGCTCATACAAGGTCTTTCACAATTCGCTTGTTTGAACATGACTGTATATTATTTTCTCAGACGTCTTTATCTTTTTATTGTCAGCATAACTTGTCAACTACGATGCGTTGCATTGTTAACTTCCTAGAGATACTCATGATATGATACGATCAGAAAACATTAGAATTCGTTGTTCGGCTGGTGAAAGTTTAATGTTTACAAACAAGTCCACTGACACATTACTCAGTGTATCGAGATTCTGATAGAAATGTCTTTTTCCCCCTTTTTGTTTTGTTTCGGGATATAATGTAATTGACTATGCAATGGTTTGGCTATATATAGTATATTAGTACTGTATGAATTTTGTTTTGGATAAGATATATATATATGTGTGAGAGTCTATAAAATCGGTATTGTACATTTTATGGTTGAGAAAAATAGTACTAAAATGTATTCGGTAATCTTAGGCTCAAGGTTATGTGACCGTTGAAGAAGTAGAGAGGCGTTTTTCCTGGCCATTCGGCCGTGCTACAAATGCTTAATTTGGAAACTTTACTCGAAGTAAGTTTTCCGTTTTAGTTTTCATTTGATTTCCGTTTTAGTTGACATGATTTCTCCTTGGTTTTCATTTTAAACAAATCAATCTGTTGAAAATTTGCAGGAAGGTCTAAGTATGATTGATGATGGTCGTAGAGACTGTAAGCGCAGGTATTGGTTTGCTTGTGTATCAGTTTCTTCCTCTGCATAGGCACGTTTTTGTTCATGTCCGAGGATATACTAACTGAAGATGTAACTGCTAGTTACACTATCTAATTGGATGTGTAACTTCCGGTTACACATGCCTGATGCATGTGTAACTTCCGGTTACACAAGTCGTATCATGTGTAACTTCCGGTTACACAAGTCATAATACACATCTATTTAAGTTCTTATTGCAACTGACCTCTTAATTGTAATTTATTCACTTAGTTCCTGTAAATTAGTAAAGCAGTTTATTTGCTAGTTGTGCATTTTTTCCTTTTTAAGTTGCCTTGCTATTGGGATCCGACCATAAAAACAACTTTTTCGTAGTGTGATTGCAATTCAGGAGATTTCATTTAACAAGAAGAACAGATACTTTATTTTAATCTGATATTATGGTATCTTTTTGTCTTATTACTTTGCAGGACAACTATATGCAGAACAAACTTGTGAGACTTGTATGCGTCTTTCTTCAGGTCCTGATTCGGTATAACATAATTAATGGTGAGTTACCATGTGTCATTTAAAACTTGTTTTTAGCTCTGACATGTATGATTTATTGTGCTGGGAATCTAGGATCAACTATTGTTCTTATAATATCAGATAACTTGTCTTTGAACCTTGTTAGTATGATGCTTTGATGGAATTTTTTGCTAGTAAGATGCATTTTTAACTCTTGTGGTTCCAGGTATATGAAACCTATGGTTGTTTAGCTCTAGAAGCTGAGGACTTTCCGGAGTTTAATCAGGTTTGCTACTGATTTGTTGTAAGTTATCTGACCTTTATTGGATGTGTAACTATTAGTTACACATGCTAATTAGATGTGTAACTTCTAGGTACACAAGCTAAATGGATGTGTAGCTACCAGTTCCACATGCTAATTAGATGTGTAACTTATAGATACACATCGCTAGGTACACAGTTCCATGAAATAGTGTCTATGTAGTGTTTCAGTGCATATTTCTGTTGTTCTTTTTCAGATTCGACACTAATTGAGAGTTACACTAGTCATTTCATGTATAACTGTTAGTTATATTTCTGGTTACACTAGTCATTTCATGTATATTTCAGCTTTTCCACATGTCATTTCATGTATAACTGCTAGTTACACTGGCCAGATGCATCTTCAATTTTTCTTCTCTTTTATTTTTGTTGTTCTCTTACATACTGAATAATATTTGTTTGCATTATTGTTTTGGTATTGGTTAAATATTGAACAATATTCTTTTGCATTTTTCTTTTGACACTGGTTCATGTTTGTTTGTTGTTATATTTCAGGTTTCCCGATAAATTAATAAAAGATAACTGCTTGTTTGTGGTATTGGTCTCGCTGGAATTGAAGTTGACGCTTAATACACAAGTCCGATGCATGTGTAACTCTCGGTTACACTAGATAGATGCATATGTAAATCTCAATTACACTAGACAGATGCGTGTGTAACTAGAAGTTACACATGCTAAGAAATTATTATAAATGAATATTAAAGCAATACATGTATTTTTTGTATGCGTTCTTTTTAATGTCTATTTTTTTTATGTGTAAATTTGCGTTACACATGTCATAAGGATGTGTAACTTCTGGATACACGTTCCATATGCATGTGTAACTTCTTTTACACATTCACACTATACTTTAATAATTTCGGGCCCAGATTTAATAATTATGGGCTTAAATTTAAATTTTATTTAATTTGGGGCTTGACAGTATATAAAAGGGCATGGATGTCATTTAGTAACTCGGGGCCTAAATTTAAACTTCTTTTAATTAAGGGCCTCATATTATGGGTTATTCATGGGTTGGGCCTTAGTCTAATTTTCCCTTGATATTTACGATGTCCGGTAATTTCAATTTCCAACTGACGGATAAAAAAGAAAAGAAAAACCTGCTCCCTCTATCTAAGTTATATGGGCGGATTTTTTTTTTTGCTTGTCCAACAAGATAGCTTTTAATATAGGTAACTTTTAATATAGATGCATTTTTATGAAATCTAGTTTTTTTCTTAATGTTAGATATTTGGATTTCCATCTATATAATTCTGGCGGGGTACCAATTTTCGGATTCATTGCTTAGGCAAGTAGAATTTACCCATTGGACCCGACAAAGTAAGAGTAGAACTTAGAGTAAAGAGTAATGACACGTTTAGCATCCCTGACCGGGTACCAATTCAATTACCATGTAACAAACAAATTATGACAATATTGCAACAGATTCTGATATCAACCAGACTGCCATAATCACTAGTTAGTGAACAATAGAAAGGAAACGTTACAAAGTAATTCTTCCAGATAGGAGGATGCCGTTAAGCCCTACAAAAGACCATTTACGTTTCACCACTTGTCAAAAGCTTTCAAATCCTTTCTATACCAAATAAACATCTACCTAGTTTGTAAACAACAAAGTTCACTGGTCAGGTGTAAGAAGCATTTTGGGTTTCAACTTGTTATAAATATTCTGACTGACGACTCATAGAGTGAAAGATGCCTGACAGGCTGACATATTTAATCCCATGGGCCACTTAACAAACTCTGATAATATTAGTTTGGTCGTACTGCATAATCTGATTCATTGACCATCAATAATAACGCCTAATATGCCTTCGGAACCCACTATAAATAGCATTTCTTCTAGCCACCATTTCTTCTTCATCCCGAGCTACTTCAGTTACTAATCGATTACTCTTCAAAAATATTTTCTTTTAATCGATCATTTATTCTTCCAAAATATGTTTGTTCTAAATGAATTTTGGGTTTCCTGTTTCTTACAAGATTACTTATTCACATTCCTAAAATTTAATGGTTATCATGATGAGTATACTTTGAGTCTAGATTCCATTTTAATCAGGTCTTTTGAGTCGAGATCCCATTTTATGGGATCCCATACTCAATATCATAACTCGATACAAATCCGTGGTGTTAAATCACCAATTTGGTGGAGAATTATGATAAGAAAATTCATGGAAATAGGGTTCATGGAGAGTTGAGACAGAGTAACTAGCCAATGGTGAGAAGATCAAACATGTTAGGAGGTGAAAACGATCTTCTTTTGATGGATGGAGGAAGTTAGGCACAGAAGAAGTGCGACGTCCACTTTTCAAGTATTTTGAGTGGTGCTACATTGTGTCCCGTGATGTTTTACTTCAGATGTGCTTTCCCTGCATTGTTTCTATGCTGTTTTAACTCATGTTTATGAGAAATGATCGTAGGAACATTAGTGTTTCATCGTTGATCAATGGCCTCGTCATCAGCGAAATTCCTTGTTATTTAGTGGTATTACTTCATAGAGTTTGTAAGAAAGCTAGTTGATTCAAAATTTGTCGTCCTGACTCCAGATCAAGTATGTACTAATTACATTTTTATCTTGCGAATATTAATTTACCAGACAAAAAAGTAATGTTAACATGTAATGATCAGTGAGTAATAAAATGAAATCAGTATTATTATATCCTACTAGTTGTATTTATTTCTCACGGCACTGCAAGTAGAAATCAGTCTTCATTGGATTTGTTTGATAAATTTCCTTGTTCTAGTTTCTCGTACAGGGCTATATTATGTTTGTTATTGTTGGTAATAGTAGTTTTTCTGTAAGTATTATAAGTATTTCTGTAAGTATTATACTCACTACATGATTCTAACACTTCAAATCCTAGATAAATATATTAAGCAAAATATTCCTTTCTAACTAATTTTGTACTCATGGCATAAGGTTGAAATTTGTTACAACTGATTTTACCAATATCTGACAAATCCAGAGGGAGAGAATTTGGAAAGTTGGTGAATGGCGTTAGCCCCGATACCAATATCTAAATGGACAAAAGGCATTGCGCTGTGGAAATTGAGATTGATGAATCGAACTCTATTGGCCAATTACACAACAATGCACCTAACTGTAACAAATATTAGAGCATTGTCAGATATAATTCATTGAACACATGAAAGACGATGCTACTAACTGTGACGACATAAACCAAAGTAATTTTCACATATTGGATGCGAAAAAAGGGTGTAGTCCTCCAACTCCTAACCAGTTGTTTGTTGTTTGTAAAGATGGTTAATTCGACCGGATTGTTACATAGGCTCTTAAATAGTATCGGAGAAACTTGGTAAATGAGTGCAATCTATACTTTCCTACCTTACTGCTGCTGCATAATTAGTGGAAGATTTATGCCTCAAAATCTTTTTCTATCTACATAATGATGAATATTGTAATTCTTGATTTTGTAGACTCAAATCTCAATCATGAAATTAGCTGTCCTAAATCTAAAAAACAAGCCCAAATTTTCATGAAAAGAAGTTACCGAAGGGCTAGAGACTAGAGTTCTAACCGGATTACAACAAAAATTAGCCTTTTCATAGACCCATCGATGGTCATATTTATTCGAGACGGCGCATTTTTTATTGTAAATGCATAAATTACAACTTCACTAGCTGAGTAGAGTTAAAATTCACGTTTAATCTTACATACATTACGAGTCTGTCTTCCACACCTTACTTCCTGCATCCATCAAAAGAAGATCGTTTTCACAAGCTAAAAATCTAAAATGTTTATCCTTTTAACCATTTAGCTGGTTGGTCTCTTCTCGACCCTGATGATTCCTATCATCATTGATTTCTTATAGTAATTCTCCACCAACTTGGTGCGCTAACACCACGTGTTTGTATCGAATTGATTTTGAGTACGGGATCTCGACTCAAAAGCTCTCGATAAAATGGAACCTAAACTCAAAAATGTACTCACCATAACCAATAAATCTTACGAATATTTTATGCAAAGGCATGATGAAACCCAAAACTCACTTAGAACAAACATTTTTGGAAGAATGAAAACCTTAGAAATTAAAGTAGTTTAGTATATAGAAATATTAGCAAGGGGAGATGCTGTTTATAAGGGGTTTGAAGGCATGCATCATTGTTGTTATTATTGATGTTACTCTTATTGTCATGTCAGAAAGTCTTGAAGTATTTTTCAGGTGTAAGAGTTTATCGCAAACTGTTGCAAGACTTTGACATAGCCCAGACTGCCATAGAGAATAAATACTGCATGCTGAAGCTGTTTCAACTAGGCAATATTGAAAAGTGTCTCACTTCCTACCACATCCATAATTTTAAATTTTAATCTCTGAGTTTTGTTCAAGGTTTTTCTCTTAATTTCGTATTTGTTTTGTTCCAAATGAGTTTTGGGTTTCTCACTTTATTTCATAAATGCTTTCAGCCCACATCATGAAAAGGACTAACCAGTATCTAAAGTATTGGTTGAACCAGCAAAACTGTTGTTTTGTGATTATAATGGTTACGATGAGAGTTGTTTTTGAGTCTAGACCCTATTTTATCCAAAACTTTTTAGTTGAGATCCCATTTTATGTGATCTCGTACTCAATATTGTAAATCGACAAAAACCTGTTGTATTAATTCACAGAGTCAATCGATGTGAGAAAAGGAAAGATAAAATAAGTGCATTAGCCACTTTACAGTCTTACCTACTTTAACAGCTGGTAGATGTGTTTCTGATACTGTTGCGAAATGTGTGTCCCAAACTCCTGCGCCCCTCCCCATGTGAGTGAGGTGCCAACTGCAGTGCCTGTGCCTTCCCCTTAAAAACAGTCAAAAAGAAGAAGTATCAAATATATCACCACGGTAGAGCTAATATGTTGCCGTTAGCAAATTAAAACCTTCTAGTACATATTAAGATACAAAGTATAAGTGAAATTCACTTATCCGATGTGTTTCAAATATTTTAGATGAGGCATCTTTTGACACAACTCACAAGGAAACAGTTTTTCCTGCATTGAAAACATTAATATTTTACTCATAATTGTTCGTTTGTATATGATATGGGCATTTACTATTTTTTTTATCCGAATTCTTTTGGAGTCTTTCTAAATAAACTCTTATGAACAAACTCCACCTAAAACAATGACGCTTGTTAAGAAGATAATAAGCCATAACTACATGGGTAAAAAAATAAGGATGTTTCTAAATAAACTTCACAACCCTAAGGCCTACTAAGAAAAATAATTAAAAGTTATTAACAATATGGAAATGAATCTTATAAAAATGTCCTAAAATAAAACTTTAATTAGTTTTGGGAGAGTTTTAAAAAGAATTTACTTATTGTGAAAAGCAAAGGAACTCGTAGGATTTGATTTTAAGTACACAAGTTCTAAAGGAAAAAAACATTTTATGTACGTCTTACCTAGGTTAGCTTTTCTATAGATGGGCATGATGGAAATGCATCTTCCTTGTTAAAAAAAACAATCAAATCGACCAAGCTGCGGATTCACTTGGATATATTTTAACTCATGGTACGAGACCATAGCAAGATGAGGCCTTATGGTGTAAATAGACATAAACAAGTGAAGATCTTAGAAAACACTACAATTTTATTGGAGACCTAGTATGGAAAGAAAGAAGACACCATATTTTCCATGGAAGAATGACTCAACATAAAAGGTGAAAATTGTTGAGTAATTACTTTCCTTTGCTTGTCTATATAGTAAGCAAGACTATTACAAAAGGAACCGAAAGATCGCACTACGTGTAATTAACCCATAGGTGGAAGCGATATTCACAACGTTAGTACATCGATAGTCTCAAGATGATATTCACAATATTATTAATTGCAGCGATACTCTCAAGACGATATTTCTAACATTATTACATCGATACTCTCAAGACGAGGTTTATAGCATAGTAGCGATACTTTTAATAATTTCATAATAAATGGAACTTTCTAAGTAGTAATAGGATATTTTCAAGGATGTCAAATCACGTACTTTATAAGTTCAATACGCAGAACTCAATAAATATAAATACAATACTCTCAAAATCATCATATACCTTTCCAAGTGAAAATGTGATACTATGTGAATTATATAAATAACAATGATATATTAATACCCTCTAGTTTTCATAGTTAATGACGTTTTATAAGTGGAAGTGCATTACTTTAAAGATTATCACAATACCGGAACTCTAAGAGACAAGACATCGTATTTTCAAGATTATCATAGCATGTGGAACATTATAAATGGAAATGTGGTCTTGTCGACGTAACTTATAAAATATTTCTCCGACACAAAAATGTTATACTAAAGAAAGTAAAGTCGAAGCCAATCACAGAGCGGAGAAAGCGAAAGTACATTTTCATAAGAATTTCCTAATTATTCCTAATTAACCTAATATCAACCCTCCTAAAATTTATTGTGTCGCCGTTCCGTAACACTGTAATTTGTTTAACCAAATCAATGACTTGTTGTGTATTTTACCACCTGTTCCAAATACCCTATCTCTGTTCGTTCCAAATTATCCAAAGCATAACATACTGCAAGATATCACAGACTTCTTTACCATTTCCAATCAATACATTAGTACTCCGGGAACAAAAAAACTTAAATATAGTGGCTGGTATAGGGAAGGCTAATCTAAGAGCCTTAAAAAAAAGTAATCCTAGACTTCAAAAACATAAGAGCAATGAAATAACATATTCTCCGCAATCTCCACTTCAGAATTGCAGAAAATAGAATTTCCATATTCTAAGTTGATACCTCTACTCCATAGCATATATCGTGTAAGCATAGAGTTAAGAAAATCATCCCAAAGCATAAAACTAACATTTGAAGGTACAGTATTTTTTCAAAAATATTTCTTGAAATAACCGGGTTCCATTTAATACCTCATAGCATATTTTAATATAAAAATAATTCAGTATCTTTAATTCATCCTCTTTATCAACTAAAAAAAGGCATGTTACCCAAATCTCTTCATAGGATGTCATATTCCATCAGTTCATTAGCATTCAAGGACTTCTTGAAGTCACCTTTCCGGATATTATCCGTAATCATATTGAAAACAGTAGCTTGCTTGTTTTTTCACGCTTTGCAGATTAATGGGATCAAATCTTTCAAACGTCCATCATCTACCCATTTATCAATCCAAATTCTTATATATCTTCCGTCATTGATAGTAAAAGTGGAATAATCTTGCAACGCATGAACGATTTTAACTACATTAATCTTCCACACACTTTTATGTTGAGTTTTGCTGTCGATAGTTGGCATGAAAATTTCATAAAACTGAACTTTTGTTGGACTATCTTTTTTAAAAGGTCATTCCTACTTCTAGAGTATCCCCCTTCCAATAATAAGAAGAGGTTGATTAATTCTTTTAAAGCTTCTGATACCTAGACACCGAATACCTTTGGAATATAATTTTTTTTCTAAAAAACCCAAGCCATTTTCTTCTTTTCCTCCACCACACCTCACAAGAAATTTCGCATAAGTCGTATTATTTTGTTTTCCAATATCTTATGAGAACTAGCTAGCCTCACTTCCTTTGTCAAGTACATTTTTTTTTCCAAGAAGCTAGCTTCTGCTCCATATTTTCCAATACATTATCCCAAACTAAAATAGATATCTAGTGGTCACCAATGCCCATACCTAATTACTTGATGGGTAATGTTTCTATTTTACATCGACGCTCCACAACTATACTTTCAATAACATCGTCATCTCCAACATTAACCATTGTGCTATTGTCTAGATTCAACATTAAACAATGCCTATAAGACTCAAAGGTTTTATGTTATTGGAAGTGCAACTATCTTCCTTCTTTGGGATCAAGATAATGAAAGAGAAGTTGATCTTCTAATGAATTCAATAATGAATCCATCAGATCCCGAGACTTATTCAATAATTCAATAATGAATCCATCAGGTCCCGAGACTTATTAGATCCCATGATCTTAATAACCTTCCAAACTTCATCCTCGGTGGAAATGCATGTTCAAAGCCATTATCATACTAAAAATCTATGCCAAATTCAGAGAGTTTAGACTTAGAGTAAAAGATTTGGTGTAATCAATATATTTCATAAAAAAGAACAAAGTTCTTTTATGGACCAAATTAGTGAGAGTAATTCTGGTAAAAAAATTTCAAACGGTGACTAACTAGCAAGTGAAAAATATGACGTTACTAACAATTTCGTAAAATAAAAAGTTGAACTCCAATGTGATCAGAGAGGTAATGCAGAAGAATAAAAGATTCTTAACAGATTAAGCTCAGAGGCTACGTTAAGAACTACGTGACTAACCCTGGAAACAACCAAAAGTAATGGTGGACAAAGCTAACATCAAAAGTAACAATGGTTTTATTACAAATCAATGAGCCCCCTGTTTTAAAATTTTTTGTAATTATTTCAAGGACATCATATATTAATTTCTCAGGCATGCGTCTAAACTCTAAAGTCTGGATGGATAATCTGGAAAGAACAATTTAGTCAAGTTTGCATGAATATGGGAAATCATAAAAGTGGCAGAGCTAGAATAGCATTTAAAAAAGCGGGGGTCTAACAACCACACATAATATTTCGTTTAGGTAATATGTATGGACTAACTCCAATGTAATTCCAAGAGAATCAACTAGACAGTCAGGCTCAATCAAAGAAAATATATCCAAGAGTTATATCTCTATTTGTCAAATCAATCTGCAATCGAACAGATCGAAATCTGTGAGCCGGATCAATATGAGAAATAACTTGGATGGTACCAAAGACCAATATCAAAGCGTCAATCAATTTCAATCAACAACCAAAGGTTGGATTTAACAATTGAATGAACTACGCACAACCTGTGATATTTCAATTATATAAGCAAATATAATGGGAAAAAGAAATAACACAAACACCAGAAGTTTTGTTAACGAGGAAACCGCAACTGCAAAAAAAAACCGGGACCTAGGCCAGATTTGAATATCAGACTGTATTAAGCCCTACAGACTATAGCCTACTACAAGTTAACTTCAGACTGGAATATAGTTGAGCCCTAACAAATTTCACACTGATTAAGGTACAGTCGCGTTCCTTATGTCTCTGAATCCCAGCAGGACTCTACGCATTTGATTCCCTTAGCTGATCTCACCCATAACTAAGATTTGATACAACCCAAAGTCGGAGACTTGATAAACAAATCTGTTTTACACAAGAAAGTCTATTTTAATAGATGAATCTGTCTCCCACAGAAATACCTACGAAGTTTTGTTCCGTCTTTTGATAAATCAAGGTGAACATGAACCAATTGATAATCAGATCTTATATTCCCAAAGAACAGTCTAGAAATATCAATCACCTCATAATAACTTAACTATTAATAATCAAGAGTATCATTATTTGTTGTGCTAATGTATTAGAGATTTTTCCATTTCTTGGTGGAGGAATTATTGTTTCAGTGTCAGTATTATTGTCATTGCTTGGGGAAGGAACTCTTGGTCTAGAGTCAGTATTGCATATGGATGTGTTCATACACGACTAGTTTTAATTACCCTACTGTTTGTGAGTGAAAACGGTTTCTGCTGGTTTTGGTAATTTCGTGTGTGTGTGGATGAGAAACGAGTACTGCACGGGAGTACTTTTGATTCGAGAGATCAATCTGTACAAATCTGTCCTAAACCAAAAAATGGTCGTTCCATGCTTGCTTCGGTCACAAAGTGAAGGAGAAGGGTTGGTCTTAGGGAGGAAATAGAAGAAAGTGTTGAGACCAGAATCGTTGATTCTGGAAGTATGGGCGTTCTGTGCTTGTATTAGAAAGTTAAACTGGCTAGGTGACTGAAAAACTATCAGGTGATTTCTATATGTTGTATTGTTCTCCTGACCAAAACTTGTTGTTTGGGGAAAATAGGTTAAGCCTATTTATACAAGTCATATTGAAACGTACTCTGGTCTCGTAGGAAGTAGAAACGATTGAGTGGTGGAAGAATAGGGTAACGTGTAATCGTCAGACATTATGCTTCCATGATGAAGGAAGTGAATTAGTGTAAATGTCAGACATTATGCATCCATGATGAAGGAAGTGAATTCGTTACACCGTTACTTTTCACTGCCACTAATTGTCCCGCTTTGTGACACTTTCTTGTAACGGGTGCATTGCACGCCGCACGTTGTAAACCGCCAGACCAATACCCTGATGAGCATCCCCCAGTTTGTGACATATTTGATGTCTCGAGTGTTTTCATGGAAAACATGTTGCACCTTTCTACGTGTGGCAAGTCAAAGTCAAGGGACTTACCGCAGGAAAATATCATGTGATGCTATTAGGCTCGTTTTGGATGGTCGCCTAAAACTTGCCACAGGACTGTCAGTTCGGTAGCGAGCTCGGACGGCCGAGATTACATCCGTGAGGAAGGGTGGATGTTGATTATGGCTACCTTCTGTTGGCGCCTGATAATGGCGCAGTGTTGATTTGATGTACGCCAGTGGAAATGTGGCACGGCTGACATGGCTCGCGTATGCCAGTGGCACGGTGGTGCAAGTGGCGCCTGACGTAGCCATGGCCATTATATCTAGGAAGCTGGTCGTCTGAAACTTGCCACAAGTCTGTCAGTACGGTGGCGAACTTGAATGGCTGAGATTTCATCTCATGAGGAAGGATGACCATTAATTATGGCGATATCTTGTTGTATAGCAAAGTGGCGTGATGTGATTTTAAATTGATGTTGTAAAGTGGTAGTAAAAGTTCGTTCAAAGACTTATAAAGATTGATTTTAGACTTTAAAAATAGAAAATACTAGAAAATATAGTCACAATTTATCGAGAGAACTGGAACTTGGGTTTCCACCATAAATCACATTCAATTGGTTTCATATTATGACTCATAACAATTCTAGCTCTTTTGTCGACTCCTTTCTTTTCCAAAAGTAGATTTTATAAAGAATTAGATGTAAATCATAAGCATAGCGCATCAAGAGTTCTTAGACTAAGCATACGCTATCAGAAAAAATCACAACTAATCAAGAAAAATCATAAATCAATTAAAACAAGTGCAAAAGTCATAAAATCAAATATAGTTACCAAACAATTGTGAAATAAGGATTCCTCCGTCGTCCCAGCGTTGGGGTTTAGCTCTTCATGGTGAAAACACGCTCAAAATAATAACTCATGGCTGAATAGGTGTTTTATTGAAGAAAATAACATTATAGCCGAATTTGTAACAGATATAATCGTTACAGAGTCAACTGTTACAGAAATTGTTGCAAACTGAAGATAATTGTTATTAATGGAATGTTACAGGATTCTGAATTTAAGACCCTAAGAAACGACTGTCCTTTACAGCCTTATGTTCTTCAGCTTCGTCTTCTTCCTGCTGCTGCTGCTGCTACTCCTCCAGTTTTAATTTTATCTCTGCAGCGTACCCCAAAGTCTCGACCCCCTTCTCTGACCTATCCCAACTCCTTATATACTCAACAGTTCCCCAAATCACTCGAGTTAATCTCCGTTTTCTTCACCCACAATCCACGAGATATTTTTCTTCTTTTCCACGGAAAATAACTCTCTAGGATAACTTCTTACCTTGTTGTCCGTCCGTCTGTTGTTGTAGATATCTCTATCATTGATATAGTAAATCTGCAAAGACATATTTTCCTTCATGTTAGTCACGTATCTTCCATAATTAAGATAGAATATTTCCGAATATGTCTTCCCTGTTTTGATGAGATGAGTATGGAAACTTGAATATTTTTGACTAAACACACGTAGCTAATCTTGTTTTTAATTAATCAAATCATTCCCTAGAGAAAATCCGACCATATCTCCTCTTTGTTGCGCGCAACTTCCCGAAATAAAAGCCAACAAAATACCCGATAAACCCTCTTCTCTCTGTGTTGTTTATAACCGTTGATTTCCGACTCTATACCCATTACCTCGCCTGTTTTGTCATAACAGGATCATACCAATTCATTACCATGAAGATATCAACGAGATTATCGACCAAAATCCAACACAGGCAATACGCAGATGAGTAGCTCTTTTGAAAGCGACATTTCCCGCCAATTTCAATTCTCACGTAAAGAAGGTGAAGTCCCCCTAACAGAAATGGGGGTGAAAATAACAGTTGGTGGTGAATAGTGATTTGGATGCCCCTTATTAATTAGGTTACCCCTTATCTAAATCGAGGGTCCGAATAGTAATTTTCTCACACGAGCGCAAATGTCACTTTTCGAGCCATTTTTCGGGGAAAGAGCTTATTCCTCCAAAACCACCTACAAAAACATAAAATAACCAAATTAATACAAAATCGAGCACTATCAATATATACAATTGAGATCAAAATAGACACATAAATGCGTCTATCAAATACCCCCAAACATATTATTTGCTAGTCCTCGAGCAAATCAAAAATAGAAAATAAAATCCTAACTCACTGTCGCAGGCATCGTCGGTTGCATTTAGCGTATGCAATAAGCCTTTAAACCCCTAGGTGGCCCTAGTGGACGAGTTATAGTCTCGGGAGGGCTTACAAGAGATATACCCACAAAACCTTTACTCCAGACCCTAACTATCTACGCAGAACCTTGGAAGGCACTAAAGAATCTCCTTGCTTGGCATATTTATTGACTATAAGAGGAAGTACCCTGATGCGAAATTCCAATTGTTGTACACGAGTTTGCACTCAAGCATACTAAAATTCATATATAAGTGACAGAGCTCTACTCAGATAGTCGCACTATGGACATCAATATCCGGAGTCAAAACTAATCACATGGACAGATCAAGAAGATGGATATAGAGAAAAACATAGATGGTTTTGATGTTTACTAAGTGAACGACGTTTCCCATATCTGTCTGAAGGCCTCCGCCAAAATGAACCTATCCTAATGGATTGAGATACTAGTCTGACTAATATCACCACACTGGCATATACAAGGGAACCAGTGGTCGATAACCTAACTCTAGGTCAACACAGCTGGCATATACAAGGGTACCAGTGGTCGACTTTATTGAATTTATTCCTTTTGGTCAAATGGTCCGGTCTCAATTTTTTTTCATCTTTTTTTTTTTTTTTTTTTTTTTTTTTTTTTTTCTTTTTCAACTCTTTATTTTTTTCTTTTTCAACTCTTTTTTTCTTCTCATGGTATCTCAATCACTCTAATTCACCCTAGCATTGGTAACACCTTGAATCGTGAGCCCCACCAAATCACTTAGAAACATATTTAAAAAGAAAAATAAAAACAGAAGTGAAAAGGGCTCAACGAGATATGGCGAAACTACCATGTTATTTCTAACACCTGAGCTCTGTGCTTTTATGAATAGACTCTTTAGATGTTTCCATCTAATCAGATTGGTTCCTCAACTCCTACAACCAAAATGCTTCCATCCACTTAGATTGGTTAGTGCAATCCTTAATAGGCATAAATTTATAGGCTTTGGAGTTTATTTATTGCAACTAAAAAGTTTCTCCCATACCCTCAAACTTAAATCTAACATTGTCCTCAATGTTCTAAAGATAAAATTAAAAGCATGAACAAGGAGAAACTGTTACCATTGAAGCAAAAGAGTTAAGGAAAGATATTACCGTGTTGCATGAGATTGGGTTACCTCCCAAGAAGTGCTAAGTTTAACGTCTTCATCCAGACATAAGAAAGGATTAATCACCTCGTATCATAAAGTAATAGTCGAAATATCTGTGGGTCATCAAAACCAAATAGAGATATCACAAGTAAAAGGAATCTGCAACATGCCAAGAAAATTAACAAATAAAGCGCACCCTTGTCTAGTTTCCTGTTTAAGAAAACTACATCTAGCTGTGGTTCAGGTTCAGGCTCTATGAAAGGGTCTAGATAAAATATTTTCATGCGCTGGAATTCCTCAAATCTAAGGTCCGGTTCAGGTATTAGAGTCTGGAAAAACTCAAGTAAAAACTTAGAAGCACATAGTAATAACCTGAATAATTGTGGATCCTTAAAGTCAATCAATTTTGACTCACACAGCTGACCACAATGAGAGTGGTGGTCTTCCTTAAACAAATGTGTCGACCCTAATCTCCTAAAGTAATTAGGTTTAGTCTCAAAACGTAATAATTGACACATATGAAACTTACACATTCCCACAATCGGTTGAAAAGTATTTGGTGGGAAAACAAAGTTAATCTGGATATCATAGCCTGGGTAAACCACATCAACCAGAGGATGGGTTTCTAGCAACTGAACTTTCTTATGTACATCACTAGGTTCAGGAAAACGTGTATGAAGATAATCTTGTAAAATGGTTGAGGCACATATGTCAAGTCCCAAGTGAGGGACCTTTTTAATAGTTAAAGCACATGGAGAATGATAATCACCCCCAAACTTAGAGTTTTCAGTGTCTCTAAAAAGACTAGTCACAACTTCCCTAATTTCAAGATCATATGATTCCTGAAAATGGTCAATTGATTCTTCTAAGTCAGGTTCATCCTCACTCATCTCTACGAGTTCACTTTCTTTGTCTAATACTAATGTTTCTAAATCACTAGACTTTAAAACAGTATTCTCAGAATAAATTCGTTCCTCTAAACCATTATTAGCTTCTTAATCAAAAGGAAATACTACATCGTCTAAAACGGGAGTATCTCTAGTCAAATGCTCGTCCTTTTGAATAGGTGAATAATTATTAAAATTATTTGGATTTGAACTAGAAACATTATCATTATTAAGCTCAATTGGAGTAACAAATTCCTGATCATTATGCCTACTTATTTCAAATTCTTCATCAACACTATCCTCATCATAATCATCATTATGATAACATGAAAATGGTTGAACCTCATCTAAACAAGTAGTGTTACCAATTTTATCCTCGTCATCTTGATTATGTGAATAACTATCTTCATTTTCAAAGGTACTATTGGAAACACTATATTGGAAATTAAGAGCAATTATGTTCTGGGCCTCTAACAAAATATTTTGAGTCGACTCACATGACTTCCTGATTGAATCTAGGAAGGAAAGTTCACTCGTTTCATTGCTTTCGTCCATAACAAAGTTATTCATTTCTGCTAACTTACGTGTCGACTCAGCTAACTTACGCGTCGACTCTAGTAGAGAGGAATTTTGCTCGTATGGCGTGTGGATAGTAATTGGGCTCACCATGGTATGGACCATAACCTTCAAAAGGATGATGTTCCAAACCATTATTCACACTATGGTCAAAGTAGTAACGTCCATTTTGAAACTCAGTCTGATATTCGTTGTATTGGCTATTGTAATACCAGTTCGACATTCTATTGCATGGGTGTAAGTTGTCACACAAAATAAAACCCACTGACAGGGGATTCGTGGGTGGATAGAATCTTACCACCCGTACCAGACGGGCGATGAACCGTTGAAGTCGACTCAGGCCACCGACTCCGATGTCAGTGTACGAACCCGAGGGGCCGAGACAGTATCGTAACTGTCGTCCTTCCCTGCCCTTCCTTAGGGTTTTAAAATAATGTCCAAGAATTTCCAAAAAGTCCAAAAATAAAAATGTCCAAAAAGGAAAAGAAAAAATTACAAAAATAACACCCTATTTACAGTTTCGAAAAATAAAACAAAATAACTATATACAAAATCTTCTTCTTCACTCCTTTCGGATTCATCTTTTCTTTCCTTCTTTGGCGATGCTTTCCTTTTATAACACTTTTTCTTCCCTTGTAGCTTCGCTCCAAATCTGAAAAGAATCGAAAAATACCAAAACGCGTAAAAAAGAACAAAAAATAATAAAAATAAAAATAAACCTAAAACAAATCTAAATACAAGTCCCCGTCGGCGACGCCAAAAATTGATGTGATTTTAAATTGATGTTGTAAAGTGGTAGTAAAAGTTCGTTCAAAGACTTGTAAAGATTCATTTTAATCACATTCAATTGGTTCATATAATGACTCATAACAATTTTAGCTCTTTTGTAGACTCCTTTCTTTGCCAAAAGTAGACTTTATAAAGAATTAGATGTAAATCATAAGCATAGCGCATCAAGAGGTCTTGGACTAAGCATACGCTATCAGAAAAAAATCACAACTAATCAAGAAAAATCATAAATCAATTAAAACAAGTGCAAAAGTCATAAAAAATCAAATATAGTTACCAAACAATTGTGAAATAAGGCTTCCTCCGTCGTCCCATCGTTGGGGTTTAGCTCTTCATGGTGAAAACACGCTCAAAATAATAACTCATGGCTGAATAGGTGTTTTATTGAAGAAAATAACATTATAGCCGAATTTGTAACAGATATAATCGTTACAGAGTCAACTGTTACAGAAATTGTTGCAAACTGAAGATAATTGTTATTAATGGAATGTTACAGGATTCTGAATTTAAGACCCTAAGAAACGACTGTCCTTTACAGCCTTATGTTCTTCAGCTTCGTCTTCTTCCTGCTGCTGCTGCTGCTACTCCTCCAGTTTTAATTTTATCTCTGCAGCGTACCCCAAAGTCTCGACCCCCTTCTCTGACCTATCCCAACTCCTTATATACTCAACAGTTCCCCAAATCACTCGAGTTAATCTCCGTTTTCTTCACCCACAATCCACGAGATATTTTTCTTCTTTTCCACGGAAAATAACTCTCTAGGATAACTTCTTACCTTGTTGTCCGTCCGTCTGTTGTTGTAGATATCTCTATCATTGATATAGTAAATCTGCAAAGACATATTTTCCTTCATGTTAGTCACGTATCTTCCATAATTAAGATAGAATATTTCCGAATATGTCTTCCCTGTTTTGATGAGATGAGTATGGAAACTTGAATATTTTTGACTAAACACACGTAGCTAATCTTGTTTTTAATTAATCAAATCATTCCCTAGAGAAAATCCGACCATATCTCCTCTTTGTTGCGCGCAACTTCCCGAAATAAAAGCCAACAAAATACCCGATAAACCCTCTTCTCTCTGTGTTGTTTATAACCGTTGATTTCCGACTCTATACCCATTACCTCGCCTGTTTTGTCATAACAGGATCATACCAATTCATTACCATGAAGATATCAACGAGATTATCGACCAAAATCCAACACAGGCAATACGCAGATGAGTAGCTCTTTTGAAAGCGACATTTCCCGCCAATTTCAATTCTCACGTAAAGAAGGTGAAGTCCCCCTAACAGAAATGGGGGTGAAAATAACAGTTGGTGGTGAATAGTGATTTGGATGCCCCTTATTAATTAGGTTACCCCTTATCTAAATCGAGGGTCCGAATAGTAATTTTCTCACACGAGCGCAAATGTCACTTTTCGAGCCATTTTTCGGGGAAAGAGCTTATTCCTCCAAAACCACCTACAAAAACATAAAATAACCAAATTAATACAAAATCGAGCACTATCAATATATACAATTGAGATCAAAATAGACACATAAATGCGTCTATCAAATACCCCCAAACATATTATTTGCTAGTCCTCGAGCAAATCAAAAATAGAAAATAAAATCCTAACTCACTGTCGCAGGCATCGTCGGTTGCATTTAGCGTATGCAATAAGCCTTTAAACCCCTAGGTGGCCCTAGTGGACGAGTTATAGTCTCGGGAGGGCTTACAAGAGATATACCCACAAAACCTTTACTCCAGACCCTAACTATCTACGCAGAACCTTGGAAGGCACTAAAGAATCTCCTTGGTTGGCATATTTATTGACTATAAGAGGAAGTACCCTGATGCGAAATTCCAATTGTTGTACACGAGTTTGCACTCAAGCATACTAAAATTCATATATAAGTGACAGAGCTCTACTCAGATAGTCGCACTATGGACATCAATATCCGGAGTCAAAACTAATCACATGGACAGATCAAGAAGATGGATATAGAGAAAAACATAGATGGTTTTGATGTTTACTAAGTGAACGGCGTTTCCCATATCTGTCTGAAGGCCTCCGCCAAAATGAACCTATCCTAATGGATTGAGATACTAGTCTGACTAATATCAACACACTGGCATATACAAGGGAACCAGTGGTCGACAACCTAACTCTAGGTCAACACAACTGGCATATACAAGGGTACCAGTGGTCGACTTTATTAAATTTATTTCGTTTGGTCTGATGGTCTGGTCTTAATTCTTTCCTTTTTTTTCTCTTCTTTTTTTCAACTTTTTTTTTTTTTGGTATCTCAATCACTCTATTTCGCCCTAGCACTGGTAACAACTTGAATCGTGAGCCCCACCAAATCACTTAGAAACATATTTAAAAAGAAAAATAAAAATAGAAGTGAAAAGGACTCAACGAGATATGGCGAAACTACCATGTTATTTCTAACACCTGAGCTCTGTGCTTTTATGAATAGACTCTTTAGATGTTTCCATCTAATCAGATTGGTTCCTCAACTCCTACAACCAAAATGCTTCCATCCACTTAGATTGGTTAGTGCAATCCTTAATAGGCATAAATTTATAGGCTTTGGAGTTTATTTATTGCAACTAAAAAGTTTCTCCCATACCCTCAAACTTAAATCTAACATTGTCCTCAATGTTCTAAAGATAAAATTAAAAGCATGAACAAGGAGAAACTGTTACCATTGAAGCAAAAGAGTTAAGGAAAGATATTACCGTGTTGCATGAGATTGGGTTACCTCCCAAGAAGTGCTAAGTTTAACGTCTTCATCCAGACATAAGAAAGGATTAATCACCTCGTATCATAAAGTAATAGTCGAAATATCTGTGGGTCATCAAAACCAAATAGAGATATCACAAGTAAAAGGAATCTGCAACATGCCAAGAAAATTAACAAATAAAGCGCACCCTTGTCTAGTTTCCTGTTTAAGAAAACTACATCTAGCTGTGGTTCAGGTTCAGGCTCTATGAAAGGGTCTAGATAAAATATTTTCATGCGCTGGAATTCCTCAAATCTAAGGTCCGGTTCATGTATTAGAGTCTGGAAAAACTCAAGTAAAAACTTAGAAGCACATAGTAATAACCTGAATAATTGTGGATCCTTAAAGTCAATCAATTTTGACTCACACAGCTGACCACAATGAGAGTGGTGGTCTTCCTTAAACAAATGTGTCGACCCTAATCTCCTAAAGTAATTAGGTTTAGTCTCAAAACGTAATAATTGACACATATGAAACTTACACATTCCCACAATCGGTTGAAAAGTATTTGGTGGGAAAACAAAGTTAATCTGGATATCATAGCCTGGGTAAACCACATCAACCAGAGGATGGGTTTCTAGCAACTGAACTTTCTTATGTACATCACTAGGTTCAGGAAAACGTGTATGAAGATAATCTTGTAAAATGGTTGAGGCACATATGTCAAGTCCCAAGTGAGGGACCTTTTTAATAGTTAAAGCACATGGAGAATGATAATCACCCCCAAACTTAGAGTTTTCAGTGTCTCTAAAAAGACTAGTCACAACTTCCCTAATTTCAAGATCATATGATTCCTGAAAATGGTCAATTGATTCTTCTAAGTCAGGTTCATCCTCACTCATCTCTACGAGTTCACTTTCTTTGTCTAATACTAATGTTTCTAAATCACTAGACTTTAAAACAGTATTCTCAGAATAAATTCGTTCCTCTAAACCATTATTAGCTTCTTAATCAAAAGGAAATACTACATCGTCTAAAACGGGAGTATCTCTAGTCAAATGCTCGTCCTTTTGAATAGGTGAATAATTATTAAAATTATTTGGATTTGAACTAGAAACATTATCATTATTAAGCTCAATTGGAGTAACAAATTCCTGATCATTATGCCTACTTATTTCAAATTCTTCATCAACACTATCCTCATCATAATCATCATTATGATAACATGAAAATGGTTGAACCTCATCTAAACAAGTAGTGTTACCAATTTTATCCTCGTCATCTTGATTATGTGAATAACTATCTTCATTTTCAAAGGTACTATTGGAAACACTATATTGGAAATTAAGAGCAATTATGTTCTGGGCCTCTAACAAAATATTTTGAGTCGACTCACATGACTTCCTGATTGAATCTAGGAAGGAAAGTTCACTCGTTTCATTGCTTTCTTCCATAACTAAGTTATTCATTTCTGCTAACTTACGTGTCGACTCAGCTAACTTACGCGTCGACTCTAGTAGAGAGGAATTTTGCTCGTATGGCGTGTGGATAGTAATTGGGCTCACCATGGTATGGACCATAACCTTCAAAAGGATGATGTTCCCAACCATTATTCACACTATGGTCAAAGTAGTAACGTCCATTTTGAAACTCAGTCTGATATTCGTTGTATTGGCTATTGTAATACCAGTTCGACATTCTATTGCATGGGTGTAAGTTGTCACACAAAATAAAACCCACTGACAGGGGATTCGTGGGTGGATAGAATCTTACCTCCCGTACCAGACGGGCGATGAACCGTTGAAGTCGACTCAGGCCACCGACTCCGATGTCAGTGTACGAACCCGAGGGGCCGAGACAGTATCGTAACTGTCGTCCTTCCCTGCCCTTCCTTAGGGTTTTAAAATAATGTCCAAGAATTTCCAAAAAGTCCAAAAATAAAAATGTCCAAAAAGGAAAAGAAAAAATTACAAAAATAACACCCTATTTACAGTTTCGAAAAATAAAACAAAATAACTATATACAAAATCTTCTTCTTCACTCCTTTCGGATTCATCTTTTCTTTCCTTCTTTGGCGATGCTTTCCTTTTATAACACTTTTTCTTCCCTTGTAGCTTCGCTCCAAATCTGAAAAGAATCGAAAAATACCAAAACGCGTAAAAAAGAACAAAAAATAATAAAAATAAAAATAAACCTAAAACAAATCTAAATACAAGTCCCCGTCGGCGACGCCAAAAATTGATGTGATTTTAAATTGATGTTGTAAAGTGGTAGTAAAAGTTCGTTCAAAGACTTGTAAAGATTCATTTTAATCACATTCAATTGGTTCATATAATGACTCATAACAATTTTAGCTCTTTTGTAGACTCCTTTCTTTGCCAAAAGTAGACTTTATAAAGAATTAGATGTAAATCATAAGCATAGCGCATCAAGAGGTCTTGGACTAAGCATACGCTATCAGAAAAAAATCACAACTAATCAAGAAAAATCATAAATCAATTAAAACAAGTGCAAAAGTCATAAAAAATCAAATATAGTTACCAAACAATTGTGAAATAAGGCTTCCTCCGTCGTCCCATCGTTGGGGTTTAGCTCTTCATGGTGAAAACACGCTCAAAATAATAACTCATGGCTGAATAGGTGTTTTATTGAAGAAAATAACATTACAGACGAATCTGTAACAGATATAATTGTTACAGAGTCAACTGTTACAGAAATTGTTGCAAACTGAAGATAATTGTTATTAATGGACTGTTACAGGATTATGAATTTAAGACCCTAAGAAACGACTGTTCTTTACAACCTTATGTTCTTCAGCTTCGTCTTCTTCCTGCTGCCGCTGCTGCTACTCCTGCAGTTTTAATTTTAGCTCTGCAGCGTAACCCAAAGTCTCTACCCCCTTCTCTGACCTATCCCAACTCCTTATATACTCAACAGTTCCCCAAATCACTCGAGTTAATCTCCGTTTTCTTCACCCACAATCCACGGGATATTTTTCTTCTTTTCCACGGAAAATAACTCTCTGGGATAACTTCTTACCTTGCTGTCCGTCCGTCTGTTGCTGTAGATATCTCTCTCATTGATATAATAAATATGCAAAGAGATATTTTCCTTCATGTTGGTCACGTATCTTCCATAATTAAGATAGAATATTTCTGAATATGTCTTCCCTGTTTTGATGAGACGAGTATGGAAACTTGAATATTTTCGACTAAACACACGTAGCTAATCTTGTTTTGAATTAATCAAATCATTCCCTAGAGAAAGTCCGACCATATCTCCTCTTTGTTGCGCGCAACTTCCCGAAATAAAAGACAACAAAATACCCGATAAACCCTCTTCTCTCTGTGTTGTTATAACCGTTGATTTCCGACTCTACACCCATTACCTCGCCTGTTTTGTCATAACAGGATCGTACCAATTCATTACCATGAAGATATCAACGAGATTGTCGACCAAAATCCAACACAGGCAATACGCAGATGAGCAGCTCTTTTGAACGCGACATTTCCCGCCAATTTCAATTCTCACGTAAAGAAGGTGAAGTCCCCCTAACAGAAATGGGGGTGAAAATAGCAGTTGGTGGTGAATAGTGATCTGGGTGCCCCTTAGTAATTAGGTTACCCCTTATCCAAACCGAGGGTCCGAATAGTAATTTTCTCACACGAGCGCAAATATCACTTTTCGAGCCATTTTTCGGGAAAGAGCTTATTTCTCCAAAAACACCTACAAAAACATAAAATAACCAAATTAATAAAAAATCAAGCACTATCAGTATATACAATTGAGATCAAAATAGACACATAAATGCGTCTATCATGGCGCCATTGGTATAAAAACATGTTAGTGGCGTAGCGGCATGCTAGTGGCGTTGTGGCGTGGCCACGCCTGTGGCGTTGTCGCATGGCCAAAACTAGGGTTTGGCGCCATGGCCAAAGTTAGGGCTTGGAGACGTAGCCAAGGCTAGGATTTGGCGCCGTGGCCAAAGTTAGGGCTTGGCAGCGTGGCCAAGGCTAGGATTTGGCGCCGTGTCCAAAGTTAGGGCTTGGCGGCGTTGCCAAGGCTAAGATTTGGCGTTGTGGCTAAAGTTATGGCTTGGCGGCGTGGCCAAGGCTAAGATTTGGCGGCGTGTCCAAAGTTAGGGCTTGGCGGCGTGGCCAAGGCTAGGATTTTGCGCCGTGGACAAAGTTAGGGCTTGGAGGTATGGCCAAGGCTAAGATTTTGCGCCGTGGACAAGGCTAAGATTTGGCGCCGTGGCCAAAGTTAGGGCTTGGAGTCATGGCCGAGGCTAACATTTGGCGACGTGGCCAAAGTTATGGCTTGGCGGCATGGCCAAGGCTAAGATTTTGCGCCGTGGCCAAAGTTAGGGCTTGGCGGCGTGGCCAAGGCTAATATTTGGCATCGTGGCCAAAGTTAGGGCTTGGCGGCGTGGCCAAGGCTAAGATTTGGGCCCGTGGCCAAAATT
>NW_020620714.1:10263955-10270274 GCF_003573695.1 Papaver somniferum | reverse complement strand
GCGGCGTGGCCAAGGCTAAGATGGCGTCGTGGCCAAGGCTAAGATTTGGGCCCGTGGCCAAAATTAGGGCTTGGCGGCATGGCCAAGGCTATGATTTGGCGCCGTGGACAAAATTATGGCTTGGCGGCATGGCCGAGGCTAGGATTTGGCGTCTTTTCCAAAGTTAGGGCTTGGCGGCATGTCCAAGGCTAGGGTTTGGCGTCGTGGACAAAGTGAGGGCTTGGCGGCATGGCCAAGGATAAAGTTTGTCGTGGCCAAAGTTAGGGAGTGGCGGCATGGACAAGGCTAAAGTTTGGCGTTGTGGCCAAAGTTAGGGCTTGGCGGCATGGCCAAGGCTAAAGTGGATCGTGGCATGTTATTGCAGCAGAGTGGCGTGTTGGCATGCCGACTAATATGTTGTTGTGGCAGGGTGAGTTTGGCCTTTAATGTATGGTGGCAAGTTTAGAGCGACTTGATTGGTCAGCCAAGCATGGGCGTGGCTGCACTTGGTGTGAGTGTGGCGGCTTTAGAGAAACCTGGTTGGTTGATGGAAAATGGGGCCGGCTAGTATGGGACCATCCACGACTTATAGGAGCGTGGCATATATAAGGCGACCTGATTGGTCGACAAAGGAGTATGGCCGGTTTAGGTAAAATGGGGGCGTGGCCAAGTGGCGTCGGCTGGCTGTGGCATGGCCACGCTTTTGCTCCTTCTTCGCGGATCCGTTACTCTTTGTTTTCTGATTTTGGGAAGGACTCTGCACCTATTAATCTGCGACGGATCAATTTCTTAGTTGCTTAAGAGTAATTTCAACCAATGGGGTCTAATATACTGCGCAGGGTGCAAAACCCTAATTTCTGCAAATTAGTGAGGTTCATGAGTTTTTTGTGAGTTATCACAATTATTGATTGGATTTTGTGTGCTGTCACAAAATTCCTTTTTTACAGAGTGTAGTGTGCTTTCTGTCTGAGCATTTCGTGCAATGGCCTTAACTTTGGTACTTGGAGATCCGTGCTACTCTGGTGCGAGTGAACATAAATCCGTCATGCCATACCGATATTAAAGGTTCTGCCGGGGAACATAGCACAGGAAAAAGTACTCAGTGAGTCTTATGTAGGCGAAGTGCTGAAATTTACAAAGTGTTTGGGATGGTTGCTACATCCGCCAGTCTGGGTAAATTTCATGTTGATATATTGAACGGCTCAATAAGTATGCCAGTGGAGGGGTTGGAAATCATGGCTCCGTTTCCTTGCAGAGTGACGTCACATCAGATGCAAGATTTTACAATTTTAACCCTAAGCTAAAAACCACCATCAACACCTACAAGCCCCAAAAATAAAAGAAATCACATACTTGATTAAAAAATTTAAGAGACACTGATAAAATCCATCAAGTTAGCCAAAAATAAAATAAATTTACTTGAACTTCAAATTCACTCTATTTAATAGTGATGATGCTATTGGTCCAAAAAAGTTGTTATCTGTCAGATTTTTAAAAAGAAAAATCCAAATAAGGATAAGAGAAAAACTAAAAATATTTTTCAATACTGGTTAATTCTTTTATTGTGCAGTACAAACAACGTTATAAAAAAATCTTGAACTTACGAGTCTAGGAAATGCACCAAGAAATTCAGAAAATGGTTGTATCAAATTGTTGTTGCGAATATTTCTTCAAAAACAAATAAAAAACGTATTTAAGAAAGTTTATTTCAAAAATGAAAAAAATATGGTCCCTCTAAAAATAGTTTAATTACGTGACTCACATGGTTTGAGGAGCACTGATGTCACTGAAATACGGTAATATTTATACTAATTCAAGGTCATTGGGATATCCTTGACACAACCATCACCAAATTCGTGTGATCTGTATAATTATTATTTGAAAGTACCTGATAGAGAAGTAATTAGACGACTATCCCTACAAGGCCGTAATTCGAGGAAAATCGGTATTAGATATCATAGGCAACTCAATTACAAGTGTACGGCGAAGGTAAACAAGGATCATCGTTACAATCTTGAAGTTGAATGAAAGTCTTTTGCAATAAACCCAATTGTTTCTCTAATAAACTAATACAACTAATTTATTCCCCAATTAAAAAATTATAATGTATACTGTGTATGTATCAGATTCATAACATTAGTTTTCCTTTCGATATCAAGTACAACTGCTTTTTTTCATGTTTCTTAAAATTTTATCATCTTACTTTTCAAAACACTTTAGCCATGGAGATATTATTGTAGAGCCCATAAATATTCATTTTAGAAAAATGGTACAAAACTTAACCCAAAACTAACACATACACTCTGATATTACTTAATCGAAAATCTTCCAAGTGATTTGAATACAATAATGTGTTGTTTTATATATTAACAAAACAATACATATATAAAACATCTTTATAATTCGATACAACTTTAAGCTATGAAAAATAGATATCTTTGCGTACACCATTTCTTCGCATAACTAAAAAACTGAAGTCGAAATGAGTAAGCACATTATCCCAATGGCGTGTGTTGATACATGAAAAATATTACCCCTTTAGCCAGGCTAGTGTGCCCTCAAAGAGGAGGCAACTCCAACATGAGACATGGGGACTTAGGGGCTAAAGCCCAAGTCCACCAAGAAAGTGTCTATTAGATGGAAAGGACAAGGGAGGAATTAATAGGAAATAATGAGGTTTCATTAGAGAAGGAATGTCATTAGAAGTAATTAAAGAAGTTTAGGACACATGGCATGATGTCATAAAAGGAATGGGCTTTTGGAAAGTCTGTATAAAGAAGGACAAGGTACAATGGAAAAACAACTCTCCCTCTTACTATTATTAGAAAAGGTGAGGTCATTTGGTTAGCTAGGACGGGTGGAACCTAACGAGAAATCGGGTATTAACATTTGGCGACCACACCGGAGACTCGTGCCTAGCTTACCATGACACACCTAGAAGGCGCTATTTCAGGCGCGACAGAAAACCAAGCGTCCAACCAACCTCGTAACCTCGACGAGGTGACGATAGAGTATGATGACAACGAGGAGGAAACGCCGATCCCGGGCGTTATCAAGCAATCAGTAAATCGGGGATCCCAAAATAAAGAGGTGACAACGTCACAGAAGAAGAACGAGCAAGCATCCCGGATAGCAAAATCCGTATCACACTCTCTGCAAAACATGCAGAAAGAATTGGACGAGCGCGCACAAAAGTGACAAGAGCTTGAAAACTGGATAGCACAGGCAGTATTGGCAGGAAAAGGTACGTCTGAAGAAGCACTAGAGAGCGCACAACACAAAGGTGACAAGACGATAGTAACATCGCAAAAATAAATAGCCAAGTACCTGGAGAAAAACTATCACGTGGTAAAACAAGATAATCATTGCCGCGTGAATAGCCCATATCCCGCGCACGTCCGGGAATATGCATACCCCGAAGATTACACATAACGAAGTTCAAAATGTACGAAGGCCAAGGGAATGCGCGAGAGCACCTCATCTGATTCCTATCAGCAATGAACGACAAGGCTACCGATGGAAAACTATGCCTGGAAGAATTCCCTAAGTCGCTCACGGGCACAACGCTCACTTGGTATGACAACCTATAGAAGGGAAGCGTTTTACTCAGCTAAAAGGAAGATCACGTCGATAGATCTGAGCAAGAGTGGGCAACGAATAGGTGAGGAAGTAGGAAAATACATTTCACGGTTCCAACGCTTGACATTGGACTGCCATGAAGAAATCAACGAGGAGGCGCTTGTCGAAATCTGCGTACAAGGAATGACCCCAGCTTTTAAAGGGAGTTTAATCAATTTCAGATTCCAGATGTTCGTAGAGTTAGAAGAAGCATCTGAGAGGATCGTTGATTGCATAGAAGAGGCACCCATAGATTCTGCTTGGCGCACTATGGGCAGTACCGCGTCAGGAGCCCCACACAATGTAAGACCCTATATTAGTAAGGAAAATAGAGACCAACCCCAGATTGATGGCAGAAGCCGAGGGAGAAACGGAGGAAGTAGACGCGATTACAAAACACCACCCTCTCTTCCTTGCGGAAAAGAACGCACAATTAGATTCTTGAATCAATGGATCGCCGAAACAGAAATTCAGCTACACCCGACCACAGTGGATATCAACAATATGGATAAAAACTCGGCCAAATACTGCCACTATCATCGAAGGATGGGGCACCCGACGGAGGAATGTTTCGCCATTCGGAGCATATTCGAACGCAAGCGGGCAGCTGCAGAACTCGAGACAACAAGACAAACGATTACATACGACCCGTTCCCTCGCCACTAACCCTAAAAAAAGAAAGAGAGAAAAGATGCGGAATACGGACCCGCAAGTTGTAAATACTTCTGTTTGGTAAGAAAATTTTCTTTCTCAAATTCTGACGAGAAAATATATGAAAAGGTCATGGGAATGCCAAAGGCACCTGGTCGACTGACAAAAGGTCTCGGGAAGCCAAAGGCACCCGATCGACTGACAAATTCACAAAAGGTCCTGGGAATGCCAAAGGCGTCCGGTCGACTGACAAAAGGTATCGGAAAGCCAAAGGCTCCCGATCGACTGACAAATTCACAAAAGGTCCTGGGAATGCCAAAGGCTCCCGGTTAACTGAAAAAAGGTCTCGGAAATCCAAAGACGCCCGATCGACTGACGAATTCACAAAAGGTCCTGGGATTCCCAAAGGCGCCTGGTTGACTGACAAAAGGTCTTGAAAAGCCAAAGGCGCCCGATCGATAGACAAATTCCCAAAAGGTCATAGGAATGCCAAAGGAGCCTGGTCGACTGACAAAAGGTCTCGGAAAGCCAAAGGTGCCCGATCTACTGAAAAATTCACAAAAGGTTCTGGGAATGCCAAAGGCGCCCGGTTGACTGACAAAAGGTCTCGGAAAGCCAAAGGCGCCTGATTGACTGACAAATCACAAAAGTCCCATATAAGTCTCCGGAACGTCAAAGGCGCCTAATCGACAGGCGTTTCACGAAAGAACCAAAAGAAGCCGAAGACGCTCGTACATTCTCTCAACCCCCTTGAACTAAAATAAAAGAATGGGCATGGCTTGTCCTCGCTCGTCCTCTAAAAAACGACTGATCGACCAGTGGATGCACAAGGGCCCTGGCCATGCCAAAGGCGCCTGATCGACTACCAAACTGTAAGAAGCCTTTGAAAATGCAGAAGATGGATAATCGACTGACAAAGCGCATCCGGATCCCAGGGATACCGGGCCCGTTTCACCAAATAAAAAGAGGCGTATCGATCTTACCTACTACGAGCAATACCCCGCTGAGTAAATTGGAGGGAATTAGGTACAATTGACAATGTTTGGATTACCCGGTTAGACATATATATAACATCCTAATAATAAACATGATCATGAAGGTAAGGAGTATAATTATCTAACGATTGGCGTACCCAATAAATACGATAATGAAATAGTCAAGTACCACAATATCCCACAACATAGAAACAAACAAACAACAATCACGGCGCTTTAAGAGCAAGCCCAACAAAGGAAGACAAAGAACTGGCACATGGACGACGCTTCAAGATGATCAGAGTCGCTTTAGCTCCTGACGTTTCTCCTCAAGCGCAGCTCGAACAGTTGCCTCAGCGGCTTCTGCCCGCAACACCTCATCAGTAGTCTCTCCGACATCAGAAAGCAATAAATCCAATGCCTCCTTCTTGCTTGAAGTTGTCCCCGAGCGATTCTTCAACTCCTCCTCCAACTGAGAAATCTGACTCGTAAGCCGACTACGAGGATCATTCCGGCCCTTCACCTTCACCATCAACTCCTCTAACCACTGCACTGGGAACTTAACACTAAGCATAGATTGCACAGAAGCCTCCCAGCTACGTAAGGTTGTTGGATCATCGCCCACACGAGTAAGGCAGTCCGCGACCTCCAAGAGGTTTCTAGTCATATAACACAAAAAGGGAACAACCAAGAGACCCTCTTTCGCCATATGACCACCACCATGCTCAACAATATCCCTATAAACGGCAGCATAAACTGTCGGCACCCAGAAGCCGTGAACCAGAGTATGGGTAGCAGGGTCTACCCCAGCCTCGGCAGCGATCACTACCAAAGGGAAACGAAACCGTACATCCTCAGAATCTTCTGTTACCGCAGGGGTAGTTGGTATATCAACCGTAGGAGCATTGGCCTGCTTCTCCGAGTGAATGAACGAGTCGCCGCCATCCACTTTAGTCCGCTTAGAGGATTCCTCGCCGCTGGGGATCACGCGCCTGGTACCATCCATATCGGGCCTTGTGGTTTCCTTTCGTTTCTTACCCATATCCTAATACCGGCGACAACATGTCAAAAAAAAAGAAAAAAAGGGGTGGGGGTGG